>NC_058404.1:182800477-182879052 GCF_002201575.2 Neomonachus schauinslandi
TTCTTTCTTTCTTTCTTTCTTTCTTTCTTTCTTTCTTTCTTTCTTTCCTTCCTTCCTTCCTTCTTTCTTTCTTTCTTTCCTTCCTTCCTTCCTTCCTTCTTTCTTTCTTTCTTTTCTTTCTTTCCTTTTTTTTATATTTAGAGCCTAGTGGCCAGAGGAAAAAATATTCACATGTGTGTTGCAGAGAAGCACAACAGGATGATGAACAGAAGACTAACTTACAAAAATTTTATTAGGATAAAATTCCGAGGGGGAAGACAAATAGAATAGCAGCTTAAGGAGATAAAAGAGAAATGTAGGATTTCTCAGTATGAAAGAAAAGCTTGTTTGTGTATATATTTTTTTTAATTTTTATTTTCCATTTGTGTATCTTTTAAATGGGTAATAATGGGTGGCAAATTGCTAGGATATTTGCCGAGATAATAACTCCATAGGATTTGTTTAAAATAGTGATGCAACTGTCTTCTTTTCAACTGTCAATTTTTATAGTGTATAATGTATCTTCTGCAATCATTTAATCTTAAAATTTTGATAAACTAAAGTTTAGGTAAATTAAGCATGTGTGCAGAGGTATAGTTTTGAAATTCATTTTTTTAAAAGATTTTATTTATTTATTTGACAGAGAGAGTGAGAGAGCACAAGCAGGGGGAGCAGCAGGCAGAGGGAGAGGGAGAAGCAGATTTCCCGGGAACTACAAGGGAACCCGATGCGGTGCTCGATCCCAGGACCCTGGGATCATGACCTGAGCCAAAAGCAGACACTTAACCAACTGAGCCACCCAAGCATCCCTCAAAATTCTTTTCTAGGGAGGAAAATTTTGAAGTCGGCTAACTTTGTTTCTGAGAACGATTGTCCGCTGGTCTGGGAAAGCAAACGGCCGCCTCTGGACCTGTGCATTTCCCTCCTCACTTCTTGGTTCATTGTTGAAGGGCTGCTCTGACCTCTGAGTGTCCTACTCAGGCTCACTCTGCAGGAAAGAGAGCATCAGATCCCAGGGCACAGGCAGCCAACTTTGCCCTTCAGGTCACTCTGCTTGATTTAATTAAACATGACTATTTTCTCCAAGTGTATTTTTCAAATCCACAGAGAGCCCTCACTATGTACCAGGTACTGGTCTAACTGCTTTATAAATATTAACTCATTTAAGCCTCATGAAAACCCTGTGAGGTAGGGACTGCTATTTCCCCCATTTTACAGATGAGGAAACCAAGGCACGGAGAGATAAAGTTGCAAAAAAATGTTACGTAGCCAATAAATGATGGAACCAGGATTTCTTAGACATTGATCTCCTTTAAAAACAAACAAACCCAAAAGAGCAGAAAGAAATGACTCTATGCTTTGTCCCCAAGTGGGCCACCACCAGAGGTTCCTTTCCCCCCGGAAGGCCTCGGAGTTCCTGCTCCCATGTCTATACCCAACACTGACCTGGATTACAAGGAGACTGGATTTACCTGTGAAGATCCTAAGAATCCAGTTTTGAGATGCAACAGAATTGAATTTCAGTGGCCTGTTTATTGACGCTGACTTCCACAGCCATGAATCATCATAAAGATGTCTTATTCAGACAGGAAAGCGGGGTAATTAGTATTACAGGTCACTAGTAAAAGGCCTCAGAAAGCAGCAAACCACCCCAAGAAATTATTTTTCCTGGCCTCCTCCATCCGACCTCATAACTCCAGTTTCAGGGGTTTGGAGTGGGCAAAATGCGCTTACGGTTTCCTTTGCAGCAATGAGGAAAACAGATTACCCTGACAGCGGAGTGGAGGGGAGGGACTGTTTCCCTGCCATCTCCCTGCCGTGTGCCAAATGACTTCCATTGCTCCTGCCATTTGACACAGGCAGAGGGTGTCAATAAAGGTTGCAAGAACTTTTGAGAGTGAAAAATACCTAGGGAAGTTTCCCACTTTGCAAAAGGAAAACTGCTTTAAAAATACAACTCTCCTCTGGAAAAAAAAAAAAAAAATTCCCCCTCTCTCCCAAACACCATAATGATCTTTAAAAAAAAAAAGTCCTGCATTTATATGTAGATTGCCATCTCTTACTGTGCTTTCTGGCAAGGGAAAATTGCTTTGGGGGGGGGCGGTGCCTGGGTGGCTCAATCGTTAAGCCTCTACCTTTGGCTCAGGCCATGATCCCAGGGTCCTGGGATCGAGCCCAACATCGGGCTCCCTGCTGGGGGGGGGGGGGGAAGCCTGCTTCTCCCTCTCCCACTCCCCCTGTTTGTGTTCCCTCTCTCACTGTGTCTCTCTCTGTCAAATAAATAAATAAAATCTTATTAAAAAAAAGAGAAAATTACTTTGGGGCAACTCTGGGATATTTCAGTGTTCTTAATATTATACGGGGCACTTCCGGGCTGTGGGCCAAACCCCCACTGCCACCTGTTTTGAGAATAGAAGCATCCTGGGTCGAGTCCTGGGAAAAAGGCTGTAGGGACCGGCCAGTTCCTACCCCACCACTAGCCAGCCTTAAGTTTGTCAGAAAAATTTCCGAAAACCTCATTCTTCCCCCAGCCTCCAAAGATGAAATTGCCTTCTAGTTGCCTGAGTTGCTAGAAGCGTCAGGAGATAGAATTGAAGTGAAAAAAAGCTTTGGTTTATAAGGGGTTATGCCAACGCCGGCTTGTGTTAGTGGTGTTAGGGAGACATATTTGCGTGTGATGAGGTAGATGATTATTTTCTTAAAAGATTTATTTATTTTAGAGGGGGAGGGGCAGAGGCAGAGGAAGAGAGAGACTCTCAAGCAGACTCCCCGCTGACCACAGAGCCCCATGCAGGGCTCGATCTCATGACCCTGAGATCATGACCTGAGCTGAAACCAAGAGTTGGACACTTAAGGGACTGAGCCACCCAGGTGCCCCGAGGTAGACAATTATTAATATGACCCTGTGCCCTGATTCCTGAAGAAAGGAATTAAATAATAAAAAGTTGGGAGGTTGGAAGAGGCGAGGGGAGAGAATTGTCTTTGTAGTCTAGGGGTTTAGAGGGAAGAAAGGAAGTAGCTGCCGTGAGTAGGGGAGAATTAGGCTTACCCATGTGGCTGGAGGGTTATGATTTGGGTCCTCTTTAAGTTTGCTTGGGAAGATGCAAGTCAGAGATTACAATATTTTTGAAAATCCCCTATGGCTATTTGGACTGTGCTTTTTTGCATGTGACCTAATGGGCCAACACCGACTGGCCATCTGAACTCCCAGAGCTCCAGGAGAATCAGGAGAAAAATCTTAGCAGTAATTCATAACACATTTCTCCAGTGATAAGTGTTGAGGGTCCCAGCGCAGAGATGGTCATTGTTGACGCTGGGCTGTTTGGTACTGAGGAAAATGGGGAGGAGGGAAAGAGATGAGAGCGGTGTCTATGGTCTGGGTTGTCCACCAAATTCACGTGAAGTCCTAACCCTCGGTACCTCAGAATGTGCCTGTGTTTGGAGACAGGGCCTTGAAAAAGGAAATCAAGTTAACCGAGGCTATTTGGGTGGGCTTTAATTCAATCTGACTGTGTCCTTAGGAGAAGAGGAAGGCGGGACGCCAGCGTAAAGATCATGGGAGGGCACACTGAGAAGGAGACCCTCTTCCAGCCAAGGGGAGAGGCCTCAGGAGAAACCAAGCTTGCCCTTGCTCTTGGGTTTCCAGCCTCCAAAACTGTGAGAAAATAAGTTTCTGTTGTGTAAGCCCCGCAGTCTGTGGTATTTTGTTATGGCGGTCCCAGCAAGTTAATAACACCATGGCACCCATCTCCTTCTGGTACTGGAAATGTCAATGGCTCCCACTGACTATAAATATAGTGTAATTCTTTAGCCTGCCTGGCATTTAGTACTTCCAACTCTCGTGACTGTCTCCAGCCCACTTACCTCACTTCATCAGAACTTCTTGCTCTGCCCCCTGGGATCATCTCAACTCCTTTGTGATATTGTTTCCTTCCTATCTCTACGGGTGGAACTCTTACTGGGTCTTCAAGGCTCAGGTCAAAGACCACCATCTCTTTGACCTTCCTCATTCACTTTGCTTCTAGTACAATACTCCCCCCTTATCCACGGGGGATACTTTCCAAGACCCCCAGTGGATGCCTGAAACCCTATAGATACCATGCTTCTCCTATACAAACAGACTGTGGTAAAGTTTAATTTAGGCACAGGGAGAGATGAAGAACAACGACTAATAATAATAAAATGGAGCAATTATAACCGTATACTGTAATAAAAGTTATGTGAATGTGGTTTCTCGCTTTCTCTCTCAAAATACCTGATAGTACCGTATTGAACCTTCTTCTTGGGATGATGGGAGAGGATGAAATGCCTACACGATGAGCTGAAGTGAGGTGACAGGTGTAGGCACTTGGGACATAGCGTGAGGCTATTATTGACCTTCTGATGACTTGTCAGAAGGAAGATCTTCTGTCTCCCAACCACAGTTGACTGCAGGTAACTGAAAACTCAGAAACTGAAACCTTGGAAAGTGGGGGACTAATCTCCTTCTTAAGGTTAGGAGAACACATACCCTCTGGATGCAGATGACCTGGGTTTTGAATTCTAGCTCTGCTACTTATGAGCTGTGTGACGTTGGGCAAGTTACTTAATGTCTCTGATCCTCATCCTCTCCCCTGTGCACGGGAATAACAGTAGTCCCGTTACACAGAAGTTGAGAAGAATAAATAAAATAATGCCCATAAAGCTCACTGTAAATGTCTAATGTGCACCATTTATTTTCTTATTACTCAAACCTTATTATTCTTAACATTTTCCAATAATTCTTATTCTTATTTAATTTTTCCTTATTTCTTAAAGCTTTCAAAATATATTACCTGTTTCATAATAAAACAACACTTGGGTGTTCTTATAAAAATTTTAATTTTGTTGAAAATCCTGATTATGGAAGCCACACATGCTCATTGTAAAAATGTCATTAAAGACAGAAAAACAAGAGGGAAAAAAATCATTTATAGTCCTGCTGTCCAGGATCTATTGTTAACACTTTGATCTATCACCTTCCATCTTTTTCCTATGTGTTAAATGCATGATTTGGAACAAGATCATATTCAACATATTTATGTAAAGTGCTTTTTTCATAAGGGTAGATATTTCTCCATATTAACAAATAGAGTCTGCATCAGAGGTCCACACTGGTGGCTTGTTCTGATCCAGCTCATGGGTATGTTTTGTTTAGTTTGCATAGTGTTAACAATTTTTTTCAGCCAGCTTAAAAAGAAATGGGGATATTTTACAGAGAAATCGCATTCTCCTGCTTTGGAAAATCTGAGGTTATAGCCACACTGGGCCCGCAGTCCAGAAAGCCGGTTACTGGCTAGAAGTGAGTACTGCTTTTACCTTGCTCTCCTGGCCCGTGTCCATCTCTGGTCTCCACTGCCATTTGTGATGGGCATGTAGCATTTTCTGGCTATTTGTGACCAGATCTATTCTCCTCAGTGAGAATCAGCAATTTGAGGGCAGGGTCTATTGTACTTTATCTTTTATCCTTGGGTCCTCGGCACCTCCCACTTACAAAGCTCTTAATAACTGCGATACCTAAATACTTGAATGGAGACATTCATTTGTGACATTTCGCATATTCTTATTACTCTTGGAGTGCCTGGAGGATTCTGAACCCCGCCGGAGCCCTGGGCTGCTCCTGTCCCTCGAAAGTTCCCACAGCTGGACCCAAAGTGGGGCTCCCTCCACCCTGGTCACTTTGAGGAATCTGACGTCTTTCTTCCTGGAGGAGGAGTCTTAGAAGCTTTCAAGTAATCGGTTCACCTCCCACTAAAACGCAGCCAGATGCCAAGCAGAAGATGACAGCTCTTGAATAACACCATTAAGCCTTTCCAAAGATCTGACATTGGGAGAAAGCAAAGAAAGCAAAGAAAGAGAAGTACGTCCCCAGCTACCCGTGGTGGCACTTGCTTTTTTGTCTCTCTCCCCTGTCTTCTAAGCCCTGCGATGCGGGGTGCCCTCTGCACAGTTCCCGGTGGGTGTTGGTGCTCAAATTAGAAGCTGGATTTCAGGGACCGCTGGAATGTTCTCTTGTTGCTCCTCCCTGAAGGCTGCACGTGAGGCCCCACCACAGGAAGTGAGCGGGCCCCTTTAATCCGACGCCAGAGCTTGGGCTTCTAAAACCTGATCCTCCAAAGTTTGGACTTATATAACTTATTTGTTTATTTTTAAGCCAGCCCCGTCCAAGTTGAGAACACTTAAGACTCCCTTTTGGAAAAAATTTGGAACCCAACATTATCATTAACTGAATCAGCAAGCAACGGTTCTGTAAAAATACCAAGCGGCACAGCTCTGAGGACTTTTATTGTCACGTTCCCAGCGGCATTACATTGTGCGGTGCTTTCTCTGAGAATGCTTCCTGGGATTTTCTTTCTCTCTGTTTCTATCTCTCTGTTTCTGTCTCTGTCTCTCTCTTACAAACCACGGCCCGAGTCTACAGGGGATTGGAACTCCCAGCTGTGAAGAAGCCCCCTTCATTTGACAAGGGACTAGGTAGTCCTTGCTCAATACTCGACCACAGTGTTTCTCCAACGAGTTCAGTTGGTGGGGCCTCTGGAAGACACGGGGCCCTTTGTAGAGCATGGCAAAAACAGAAAACATGATAAGACACATATCTTTGGGTCAAATATCGGATGCCACTTTATATTAGATTTTAGACATAAGGGAACAGGTGCCGAGGGTCTGATAAAAAAATGTATGTGAGGAAGATGTTCACTGCTATGTTACTTCTATTAGGGAAAAACCTTGGAAACACTCTGTATCTTTAGCAGCAGGAGAATAATTAAATAAATTATGCCATTTTCAATGTATCTGTTAATGGGTCATCAAAGTCATGAAGATTCTTTGAAGAGTTTTTAATGATGTGAGGGAAGTTATAATTTGTTAGGTTAGAAAAAGTGGAATACAAAGTCATAGATGAAGTATAAGGCCAATTATGTTTATTATATGGACAGAGATCCTTGGGAAATTCACCACAATTTTAGGAGAGATTCTCTCTCAGCATGAGGAGATTATGGGTAGTTTTTGTTTCTTTATACTTTTTTAGCACTTTCAAATTTTCCCCACAATGAGAATTTATTGCTTTCATCATCAGATATTAAAATGATTATAAGGTAGCCAACTTTCCCGGTGGTGACAGATTTGGGTGCACATTTTCTTTCAATGCCATTTTCCTTGGCTCTTACTAGCTACCCTCTATCCTCGTGTGGCTTCTCCAGTGAGGGTCTGGAGGAAAAGACTGGGACTTAAGATGAGGAGGGTAAGATGTCCCCCTACGTACAGACCCACGGTAATTTCCCTTGGGACCTGGAGGTTTGTGGGCATCTCTGAGCTGTATGTACTCCAAAAAGAGGCCTGTGTCCAGATTCATAGAGCTTCATAGATTTAAGAAGGAAACCAGGCAGAAGGTTTCTACTGATTGATCTTACGTACAAGTAAGAAAGAGTTCTAGGAGAATACCCCTTCCCTCTCTTTATCCCCACAGCCTCTGCTATCCTAAAACAACACCAACTGAAGTGCACATCGATATTTTCAATTTCTGGGGAGGCGGCCTGGTTCAAGCAAGGTGACTAAGCTACACACACTGAGCTTTGAAGGTTATCCAGCTGAAAGAGGACCGGTTTATTCCTTGGGCCAGCCAATTCCTTCAGCCCTGTGGGTTTCCTCCATGTGTTAAATGGATGTAACATGACTCGAATCTTCTTTTGGAGCTGTGTCCAATGACCTCATCTACCATTGCTTATACACATGGGGTGAAGTGCTCCCTGCAGGAGCTGAAGGGTCCTGTTGAAGGGGGACTAGAGCTGGGAGGGGGGGACAAGTGTTTCTTAGGAGTGTGTATAGGGAAGGAGCAGAGTCTTTTAGCTACCAAACGTGGTAATAATTCAATCCAATTACAGCCACACACTGTTTATTGAACGATTTTCTACATTTTGGACAAGGCACCCAAGAATCTCCCCATACTCCTTCGAGAATGTCTCACTTTCCTCCATCAGCATCCTATCTAGTCCTTTTGTTGAAGGCTCGGATCCCTGTTTGGTATTGTAGAAATATCATTGGTCCTGAAATCAGTGGGTCTGGGTCAAAAATGACATCTCTACTCTGTCGCCTGCAAGCACTGTGGTTTCTGGCCGGTCACTCAATCCCTCCAAACCTCATTTGCCCATCTTTAAAACAGGAATAATAATGCCAGCCTCATGAAGTTGTTCTTGAGTAGGGTTGTCGGATTTAGCAAATGAAAATATAGACACCCAGTTACATAGGAATGTCAGATAACAAATAACATCTCATCTAAGTATTTATTATGAGTACTTCAGACATACTGCTACTAAAAAGTTAGTTGTTGTTTCTCTGACGTTCCAATGGAACTGGGTGTCCTGTATTGTACCTGAGAATCCTATTCTTGAGGCTGAAATAAAAGGATTTATCTGAAACCTGCTGCCCCCAATCAGTGAGTACTCTTTCCTCTGTCTCTGCTCTCCCAGGGTGGGACACACAAGGAGATTCATTGCTTCTCCCTTTCCTAGCTGGGGGAAAAAGACTGCTTGACCAGGTTGGTGGAGGGCAGGGGAGGATGCTCAGTTAGTGGAGGCCATCTGCACAGGACGAGTGAGAGAGGAGAAGACGCATAGGCTGGTATGAGGCGACAGCTCTGCTTAACAGACATAGCATGCATAGTGTCCCTTGGTCTTGTGTGCCTTTAACACACTCCGCTCTGTTCAAGCCTGTCAGTGGAGGTGACATAGTCGGGCCAGGAGAAGCCTGGATGGGGATACTGACCCCAGGGAAACCCCGTCCAGGCATGACCATTCCATAAGCTTCAAAGGCTAACTGTTGTGATAGACAGAGGGACTTTCCTGGGGGTAATTTTTACAAAGAAGGGGTAGAGGTAACTGGGTGCCCCAGAGACCTTACTGCAACTTGGGGGAAACCCAGCGAATGAGTCGACACCCGCCTGTCCTCATCTCTTATGTCTCCTTCCCACTGCCTCCCCCAAACTCGAATCCCGTCGAGCTCGAGCTCCTCCAGCTTGTGGGGTGGATGCGGCAGGTGGCAGGTTCACTCTCTGGCCTTTGTGTGCATCACAAGCTGCTCGAGTACCCCCAGAACGTCAGGGTAGAATTTTCCTTTTCTGATCATCTGAATTCCAGGCGAAAAGCTCAGCTGTCGTAGGCTTCAGGGAATTTTTCCACCAGGATGGAAATTGGGGCCAAGAAAGCGCGGGCATGCAGAAGGCATTCTTTCCTGCTATTCAGACGCACTCTCCCTTTAGTTAGGGCATTAGAAAATGGTGCCTTTCCCCAGAGTCCTCGATGAAAGTTTTGAATTTCATTACAGGGAGAAAACACAGAAAGGGAGACCATCACTTGCTGCAGTTCCTAATCTGTGATGTTTTTTCCCCATATCCCTTTAAAATAAAAATCTAGAGAAGATTTTAATATGTTCTTTCATATATGTATTTGATATTAAGAAAACTAAAATGAATTCAAGCCCATGCCCAGTGCAAAAAAAAGGGGGGGGGAAGAAAAAAAGAAAAGAAGAAGAAAAATTTATTTATTTATTTTTTTTAAAGATTTTATTTATTTATTTATTTGAGAGAGAGAGAGAGAAACAGCATGAGAGGGGAGAGGGTCAGAGGGAGAAGCAGGCTCCCCGCCGAGCCGGGAGCCCGATGTGGGACTCGATCCCAGGACTCCGGGACCATGACCTGAGCCGAAGGCAGTCGCTTAACCAACTGAGCCACCCAGGCGCCCGAAGAAGAAAAATTTAAAGTGAAACGTCTGTCTGCTATCCTAGCCTCGATTTAAGTCTTCTGGTCAGCTTGGTACTTTTATTTTGAAAGACAAGATGTAACATCTGACTATTATTTCCTAAATAGCTTTCTTTTAGTTTTACTAAAAATTTCTAATTTTTTTTTATTCCTCTTAGGAAATGATATCTTTAAATTTTGGGTTTGATGGGTTATATGTATTTCCCCCCCCAACATGTGAAGATAAATACATGCTATTAAAATGTGAGCATGCAAGGGGCACCTGGGTGGCACAGTCAGTTAAGTGTCAGGGTTTCATCCCATGTCGTGACCTCAGGGTCGTGAGATCGAGCCCCACACCGGGCTCTGCGCTCAGCATGGAGTCTGCTTGGAGATTCTCTCTCTCTCTGCCCTTCCCCACCTCTCCCAAATAAATAAATCTTTAAAAAACAATGTAAACATGCTTGTCTGTGTATCCCTTAAAATGATCTTCCAGAAACACAGCTCCACTTGGTGAAATTATTTGAAGCCAATTAATATCTGTCACCCAGTGAGTTGTAGCCAGATTTGGGTGAGATGTTTACTCCATCTTGGGCACTGGGCTTTGCATGCGTTAGCTCATTTATCTTCTCTATGAAGAAGGTATTTTCATGGGCCCCATTTTACAGATAAAAAAACTGAGACCGAAAGAGGCAAATGTCATATGACTAGTAAGTGAAAGTTAGATTCAAACCAGAGCAGTCTGAGTTCAGGGTCAATGCAATCACCTCTCTCTCTTACCTCTTCGAAAAGAACACAGATACTGATATTACTGCTTGCCAGGAAAAAAGCAGGCAACAGTCCTGTTGAAGAATGAGTTCATTCAGTACTAAATGGTAAGTACGTCCTTACAGTAACTTCTAATGCATTGCATGCAGCTCCCAACTTGCCGAGAGGTTGGATTCCAAAAGTTGATTTAAAAGCAATTCCCCGTCCCCCTCCTCTGTGCTCCAAGGCACTTTGTACACACCTCTCCTGTTACACTCAGCACGTTGCACTCAGCGCGTTGTCTCTTAGCTGCTTACACATCTCTCCCCCTCGGGGCTCCTGCTCAAGGGCACACACCTTGCCTTATATCTCCTTTGGTATTCCCAGCACCCAGCAAGGTGCCTAACCCAGGGAGACGTTGTATTACATTACAAGTCATTTGTTGGGAACTCAGCACACATTTCCCAAAAGAAACGCAAGACAAATGGGAGTGGAAGCATTATGTTTCCAACCAGCCCACAAAAGTTTATTTAAACTTTCTTGTAGTCTACCAAGAGTACTAATAAGTAATTTGGAACCGTGGGTGGGACAAGAGATGGTAGGTGGGGAAAAAGATAGAACTCTTCCTCCCCCTTCTCCTGAGTCAGATCGAGATGAAATTTCACTTGGGTCAGAATTCATCTTTGACTCCCCCTAAACTCCTCTTTTTTTCTACCTCTCCTGTCCATGGGTGTCACTGCCTCCAGGCTGCCTACTCAATACCCAGCTGTGGTCTCTCGATCAGCTCTTCTGCTCTTTCCCCAAATAACCTACTTGCCCCCCTCCTTAGTCAAAATTCCTGTTTCCTGAGTGCAGCTGAGCTGAGTTGATTTTCAGCAGAAAACAATGTGCTTGAGCAAATTCTTGCTAATGTGTGAATGATTGCCCAATGCTAGGCATATGACTGTTTGTACACAGTAGTTAAGATTATAGGATTTGGAGACAGACCTAGATTTGAATCTTGCTTCTACCTCTACGTTCTATGACTTAGCTAGGGTAATTTAATTTCTCTAAGCCTCAGTTCTCTCATCTGTAAAGTGGAAATAACCATGGTTATACAGGAAGCCAACACTTTTATGACATTTCTCAGTGTTAAAGCATACATTGGGCACAGTTATAAGAACTTCTTCATTGACTCACTTTGTCTTCACAACCACCCCATGAGGTAGGCACTCTTATTATTAACCATTAAAGAGGGGAAGGGCTTTTTGAAAGAGATTTCTAATGGTAAATTATTTATTCCTGCCTTCTTCCAAAAAGGCTTGGAGGCAAAATCGTACATTGATAGAGTCTTCCGGATGGAAGAGGACAGTCATTCCCGGGAGGAGATTTTTCAGGGCAAAGAGAGTGGGGGCTGATGCCAGAGCGCCCGTGGCTGAAGATTCATCTGGAGAGTCCATTCCCTTATGCGATTCCTGTTTCCACAGCTTCTTGCCTTCTTCTGCCTCTGAATGTGCTGAATCTGCAAGTGGTCCAAGTTTTTTTTTTTTTTTTCTATCCCCTTTCTTTCTTTTTTAATTTTTTCACACAGCCCACGGCAGCTGCAAGGTGGTGGGGGCCAGGCGGATGGCAGCAGCTGTTTGTATGTATGGGACCTCTGTAGTCTTTCTTTGTGAGTCAGGGGCCGTCTGTATATATCACAAGCCACCACCTGGCAAGACATTTCGTTCCATCTAGGTTGTTTAAATGTTTCCTGGATGATATCATAAATGCAAAAGGAGGAGAGGAACTTCAAGATGTTAAGTTCCAGCCCCTCACTGTCCTCTGGCCCTACACGGAAACATTCGAGGGAGATTTTGTCCTGTAGCTTAGCAGGCAGCCTAGCATTTGCTCTCCTAGTCCTTCCCATTTACCAGATGCAGAGATTTTAAAGCCATGGGGGAATGCAGTTGCACCGAAGTAACGGGGTAGTCATGGAAAACAGTGAGCAGAAGCCTAAGGTAAAGGTAGGGGGCAAGTTGGTCGCTGGAGATCCTCCCTGTGGGTGTCCTTGTGATTAAATAGCTTCACTTCTCTGGCTTAAGCCAGATGGGTGGGTGCTTATCTCTGGTACATCCTGGGCTGAGGACTCTCTGATTCTCTGATAAACTCGGGACAGAAGGCTGTTCATCCTTTCTGATGTCAACCTACAGATGGACGGTCCACCATGACCTTTGTAAGCCTGTTCAAATGTTTCCTTATCCATAAAATTGAACAATTTCCCCTAGGCTAACTCAACATTTCTTATAATCTGAGGGGTTTTTGTTGTTGTTGCTACTAGGCCTTCTGAAAACATGGAGAGACTTCTACCCTATGTTCTTATTACAGTGATACAATTGTTACATATATAGTGACACATCAGTCACTTAAAGACTTTAGTAACAATGGTATTCTTTTTATACGACATTTATATTTAAGAGCAACTTAACCTACGCCATTTCATTTGAACCTTGAACTAGAAATGGGAGGGGAAATTTACTCATTTTTACATGAGAAAAAGAGATTCAGGATGAATAAACCTAAATACCTTTAATAATATCTCATCTTATGGTTACTAAGCGGAAGAGTCAGGACCCAAAACTTAGAGTCTGTTGACTCCAAGTCTAGTGCTCAGGCCAAGAGAATGCATATAAATTAGACCCAGCATCACCACCCAACATACCAACTCTCCCTGCTTGAGTTTCTGCAATGTCCTGCGTAGTTTACTAGGTGCTTTGCATATAACATCTCGAATCTTTGCAGCAACCATGCAAGGGAAATGTTATCATACTCAGTTTAGAGATGGAAAAAAAACAAAAACAAAGCTCAGACAGTTTAAGTATTAAGTAGTTGCCTAATGGCTAATGTGCGTTGAAAGCAAAATTCAAACCCAAGCTCATTCTTTTGACAGTGATGCCTTTCACTTAAATATGCATCACCTGAAATGAGACCCAATATAGTTTAATCTTTTGGACTTTTTTAAGGCCACATGAATTATTGTTCCATGAAAGTACAGTTAACAGAAAGTCCTACTGGGTTGAATTCCATTTAGCCAACTTGAACCTCACTTAGTTGCCCTTAATTTTCCTGCCGTGCATCACTCTGCTTGTTGGACTGTCTTTTCTAGATTTTATTTTCCATTTTTAAAAAAAATATTTGTTGTTGCCTTTTTTCCTAGGCCCTTCTTAAAATGTCTCTTTTTCTATTTTAAGAGATTGGTGTTTAATATGAGCACAGTCTTTTTAGAACTCTCATGATGGCCCGCCTGTAGAAGCACAGGATTTTAGCTTATCTCCTCTTTCCCAAATTCCAGATTCTGCATCCCAGAGCCATTTTACATTTCTTCGTAATCCACTTTCCTGCCAATTTTACCTAGCTAACCCTTGCCTATTTTTGTATCCTTGTAATTCATTGTCTATTCTTCAGCATTTTATCTATAAAATCAGAATAATGTCCTGTCCTGTCCTGTCCACATCTCATCGTTCTAGTGATGCTCAATCAAACCACGTATAGGGAAAGCACTTGGAAAAGTATAAAGAATGATGAACACAGACGATTGTAGTATATTTTGCTTTAGAAAAACCTATGTCATGTAAATGGAGCTAAATAATCAGGATTGGGTAGTAAGGTGGAGATTTAGATGTTCTGGATTATTTGTTATGATAGATATACTAATTTTATAAAATAACTTGTCACTAAATCGTTTTAGAAGGGAGAGTTTATGTGCATATTTTAAAGTAATGTGGTCTTCATACCATGGACCAACATGGGTAAAGGTTGTTTAAATATAGCGTTGGTGCCCCCCCATGCTTCTGTGCTTCGCCCCCACACCTCCCTGGTTTCTTTGCCTACACATTCCTGGCTGTCATCCTACAAAACCCACACCTTCAGGTATTGTTATGGACTCTCTGTTAACCTTCTCTTGCAGATGTTCCCACATTTTCCAGTATAAGAACACATTTTAAAAGTGTTAACTCTTTCTCCGCAGGTCCATGGTGAGAATGAACTTCTGGTGTCCACTGACCCAGAAAATACTCAGTGAGAAAAGGACATTTCAAATTCAGTAAAACTTTTAAGTGGATGTGTTTTTAATTGATCACAACTGTATCCAAATGCTTTTGGAAAATACACAGACACATCTGAGACATTATTCCAAGTTTATAAACACTCAGTACCTATTTGTCAAATGAATGCATGAATAAGAAGAGAATAAAAATGTGCAGACACTGTGACATATGTGGATTTACAACCCTCTGTCATAACTCCATTCCCCAACTCCTGCCCCGGGGGGCTAGAGCTCAGAGTTTGGAAACCACTTGTATGGTTTCCCTAATACCTAGCATACAGTAGGCACTCAAGAATTCTGTACTGAATGTCCATAGGAATGAGTGGATGAGCACTACTTGTCTCTCAATTAGATTACAAGTCTGAGAATAGCAGCTATGTCATAGACGGTTCCCAGCAGAGCCCAACATTGTGCTGAAAGTAGCCTGCTTTCAATAAACAACTAACTTGATTAGCATCCCCTACTGACATTTCTGGAAGGGGTTATTAGAAAGGAAGGAGCTAAAATTTAAAATATCTAGAGGGAACATACGTGCTTTTGATTTCAGAAAACTCCTTGTGTTCTTCCGCAAGGGTAAGTGGGGAAAGCATGGAGTCATGAAAACAAGGTGATGGGAAAGAGCCCAAGGAAGGATCAGTGCTGCTGGCCCTCAGGGAGGGAGAGCGTCTGGTTAGTGGGATAGAAACCTCACCCTTTGAAGCCTGCCTCAGGGTTCTGCTGAGTAATCTATGGCTTCACCAGAGAGCGGGGAATGTGACCAGAGCGCAGTTGGGTGGAGTGAGACGGCAGAAGGGATGGTTAGCTCATTACACCTTGAAGTGGAAGTGGCAAAGAGCAGTTGACTTACTCATAAATCATCAACTAGAGCATCTTCAATATTTTTATGGGCAACGTGACACAGAGATTCTGTTGGAGGAATCACTCACCTCAGCAATGCTGGGTAGAGCAGTCCAATCATCCTGAAGAGAAACTCTTAACACGGGTTCTTCTTGGAGGCTCCAATGTCATGAAACACTGTGGAAAGAGATGGACACTTGCACCCTGAGTTTGGTGGCCACTTCACCTTGCAGCAAAGGAAGTGAAAGTGTCAAAATGAAGAGGAAGAAAGCCAACAACATTCTCTCCAGGGGGAAAAGTGCAGACACAGGCCTTTTTTTTTTTTTTTTTTTTTTAGGGGTGGAGAGTTCAAAAGTGCTTTGATTATAGATGCTATCTATAAAGACAAACAAGAAACAATCTTTCTTATTTCTTGTTTTTCCTCAGCTGCTCCTGAGATCGGAGGCCTGATTTTTATAGAAGAGCAGCCTGGAAAACATATTACCAAAGGAAGAAAAGGAGAGGAATGATGCTCCAGCTGATTTAGGTTAATTTGATTTTTTTTTTCATGTTTCATGGCTGCCTCGATGTTCCTGACCTCAGTTACTTCTGTTGAATGGAAATCGTTGAGTGAACTGGATTCCCCCAAGTCGAGACAGGGCTTTAATCGTAGTTTGGTCCAGATTCCCAGTTTTGTAGCTGTGAAAGCGAGGTACAGTGATGTAATGCACCATATCACAGGTCCCTCTGACCCATGATGTCACACTCTTCAGGGTTCAACACTCTCCAAGTTAACCTCTTGTACAGAGGTTCAACCCAGGCACAGCACACCTGTGACCTTCTTAATCTTCCTGTCCGTCCCTCTTCATCAAGATGCGAGGGACATTTCGGCTGGAGTGAGGGGTCTGGGTGGGATCTGCTGGCTTTGGAGGGTGGATTTGTCTCGAATGCAGTCAGGCTGGGCACCAGACAGTGTGGTGTCTGGTAAAGAACGCATGTTCTGGAGCTTGACTGCCCCAGATGTCCTAGTCCTGCCACCTAATGATTATGTGACATTGTCACATACTTAACCTTTTTTTGGACTCAGTTTTTTCATCTGTAAAACAGGGATAATGGTACTTCTTTCCTGTGACTATTGTGAAGATTAAATAGATTAATATATGTGAAATGCCTAGAACCATCCCAGAATCCCAGATAGATGATAGACACTTGGCAAAGGCTATTATTATTATTTTTATTATGTATATTATGATTAAATCTTCTTCACCGATAGAAAAACAGCCATGTCACAGGACTGTGAACCTAAGTGACATTGAATGTATGATTAATTGAAGAAAAGGGATGAATGAATTAACTGTGTGCTCTTGGGTAAGACACCCCACTTCCTGACTCTTTCTAGTTCCTCTTAAGTAATGCCATGCAGTTCATGGACTGATTAGCCTTGCTGTAAGGTGACCAAGTGTCCTGGTTCATCCCAGGCTTTGTGGTTTTAGCCCTGAAATTCCCATGTCTTGGGAAACCCTGGTATATGTAGACTGGGATAGTGGTTACCCTGGGCCTCTGTGACCCTTGCTATGTTCCAGGGCACACTAATGATCAATCTCTTGGGCTTTGAGATGCCCTGTCCTGTGTCCCCCACCCCACACTATATCATCTGGTGTTACCTCAGCTGGGATGGCTCATTTCTATTCTGTGGGATCTATTATCCTCCAGCAGATGAGCCCACACTTGATCACACAGGGATCATATAGTGATCATATCATGGTGGCAGTCTTCCTCAGGAGAGAGTGGATGGACATGGTACAAGGCCTCGTGAGGCCCAGAATGTGCACAGTGTCATTTCTGCCTCATTCTGTTGGTCAACGCAAGCCACAAACCCCAGCCAGATTAAAAAACTGGAGAAATAGGCTCTGTCTCCTGATAACGTGGACATAGATACAGGGAAAGTAGTAATTGCAGACACTTTTGTCAATTACCATAATCATCCAAAGCTTGTATTTGGTACTCCAATTGGTACAACATGATGGCAGATCAGGACAAGGAAGAGAGAAGGAGGCCTCTTTCTCTTCAACAGACTCTGGAACACTGTTAGAGAGACAGGGGGCTCTGTCTAAACTGCCTCAGTTCTAGGAACAAAGGTCTAATTTGAAGGAGATGCATGTGAGGAAGAGGCTATGAATTGCTGTCAGCCTCAACCTAGATTTCCTCGAAGTTAGATGTGGTGGTGGTTGATTCACCCGCACTCTCATTCCTTCTATCCTGGAAATCAGCATTGTTCCAGAGGACAGCTTCTCCATCAACTCCTTCCCAGAGAGCAGAGCAAACCCTCTCTTTCCATCCCTTCCCCACTATAGACATGCAGTACAGGTGAGAATAAACTCATGTTGTTTTAAGCCTCTGGAGTTCAGGGTTGTTTGTCACTGCATCATTAACTATCCTATCCTGACTAATAACGTAATGAAATGCCAGTCCTGAGGAACGTTGTGTAAAAAAGAATTTTGTTAGTGAATAAATTTGGGGATGATGAGAAACTGCCAATTTTCCTTTGGTATTTGTTCTCCCTTTCTGCATTTTGGTGATAGAACTCTCTGAATTTTGGCCTGAGATTTGGGCACCAAACTAGAGACTGTATCTTTTAGCTTCCTTTGATCTGGTTGTGTCCACTTGGCTGAGTTTAGGCGAGTGGGAAGTAAGCGCATGTGTTGTGTGTAACTTTCACATTATCTTCTTAAAGAGAAAACTTCTTGCTCCAGACTCCCTCTATTCTTGCTTCCCTTGCCTGAGAAATGGTAACCACTTGTACCATCTTAGAATTCATGTGTTGAGGATGGAAGAGCCACTTGGCCAACCTTGGTCCACTCATCTTTATACTGATATATGAAAAAGAAATTAACTTCTATTTTAGCCACTGTATTTTAGAGTATCTTTGTTATGGCAGCCTAAGGTGTACCCCAACTAATATCACACTATATCTTCCCATTGGAGATCCATGGGGTTACTCTAAATTTTGAGTTAAGTTTTTGAGGTGTCCTACAATAAAGCAACTAGTTCAAATCTTATTTACTGAAGGAATCTCCCCAGCCCCCCCTTTTGGTAGAACATTTGTTGATATTCACTTATTGATATCACAGAGACAATTTTAAAATAAATTTGTTCTTTGGGAAGTGTTGGAATAAATTCATCTTGGTAACCAGGGAGAACTGTGGAGTTATCATTTCTAATGACTGTTAATAAGGTGCATGACACTGTCCACCTCCAACCCCAACTCAGCTTCTATTGCTTTCTTCTTAGAAAAGCAGCCAGGTAGTGGGAAAAGCAGGAGTTTGGACAACAAGCCTGGACTTGAATTAAGACTCTGTAACCTTGGGCATCCTTTTCACTTCTCCAGGTCTGTTTCTTCACTTGTAAAATGAGAATACCAGTGTTTACCTCTCACAGGGTTGTTTGGATCCTGTATATAACAGTGCCTGGCATGTAAGTGTCCTATTCACTATTCCTATTCCTTTTTGCCTGTCCATGAAATTTCTGTCAGGGTTCCACAATCCTTTTAACAAAGAAATTCACTCTGAGGTCTCCTCTAAACATTCCCCTCCCAAGTCAAAGTCAAAGTCAAAGCCAAGATCAGTTCGATGAATTCTTTTCCTTATATTACCTGAATTCTGAAAGTGGCTAAATTTAAAGTGGGGTGGGAGGAGGGGAGGGAGAGAGTGATATCAAGCAAGTCTTAAAAGTCACAAGGAAAAGTATTAGCTCCCTTTTGGGCTTCTAAGTAGGATACCAAGGAAGAGAAGTGACTTACTTCCTCATCTTTCAAGGATCTGAATGGCCTTGGGCAAGTAGCAAAGACTCAGATCTGCTTGTGGGTTTTCCTGCTAAAGCCAAGGATTATATATTATAACTCAAGTTAATAACGAATAACTACTGACTTGGCAGAACTCTCTTTAGTTGCCAGGGCTGCAAATTAAGGGAAAAATCAGTCAAAAAACTGAGCCAGGAGGACTCTCATATTTGAGACTGCATGAGGGTAAGGCTGGTGCCTTCTCTTCACTCTTTCTTTTTTTGCAGAGATCAGCTGGTGTTCAGGACACAAGGAACATTTAAACATACTTACAGACTAACTTTTCCTCATATGCAGCGTCAAACTTTTTGAAGGGGACTTTTATTCATTAAGAATTTGGGGGGTACGGGCAAGAGAAACCAACTCTAGCTATTTCAAGGAGAGATGGAATATATCTGAAGGATACCAGGGAAGCTCATCAAAGGTAGACCAGGTCTTGAGAAGAGCAGAGCCAGGGTGACCCCAGAGATCTCAGCAACCACAGCTGGTGGGCCAGCTACCTAGAATGCCAGCATGATGTAAGAGGGAATATGGTTGGTCCAATCTCAGACAGGGTTCACCTTTGACCAAGGCAGCAGGGCTGCCGGGAGTCCACACCTGCAATGTAGGAGATAGTACTAGAGAATGGGAATGTACTAGCAGCCCCCTAGAGCTGTGTGTTAAAGACTTTGTGCATAACATTTACTTGCTCATGATTCTGTGGGTCAGCAATTTGGGCTGGGCTCAGTGGGGTGGTTCATCTGTTGCTTTTGCTTGAGGTCATTCTTATGGCTGCAGCTACCTGGTAGCTCAGATGAGGCTAGATGGTCCAAAATGGTTTCATCTACATTTGGAAGTTGGTGTTTATTACCAACTGGGAAAGTCTGCTACTCCATGTGACTTCTCATCCTCTAATAGGCTAACCTGAGCTTCCTCATGTGGTGCTCTCAGGGAAAGGATAGGGAGGTTAGGAACAAAGGGCAAGAGCAGACAGGTCCACAGAATTTTTGGGGGGATGGGGAAATAAATTCCTAAGGGAACTACCATTCATCAAATATGTATTATATGTCAGGCCCTGCCCAAGGCACTTGTCAAAAAGAACCCATTTTCCACTCCAGTAGTCCAGTGAGGTAGGCATGCTTACTTATCCTATTTTACAGATGCAAAAGGGAAGCAACTTGCCTGAGTTCCCAAATCTGATAAATGGCAAAGTCAGAACTTGAACTTAGATCTGTTTCCTTCCAAAGTCTTTGTTGTTTCTGTTCCCCATGGTACTGTTGGCTCCATCCTCAGAGTGGAAGGTAGCTCTTGTATCTTCATTTGTCTGCTAACAAGAGAGAAGGAGGGAACTCTGGGTCAGTCACTGAGCAGGAGAAATGAACTGAGAAAAGAGGTAAGCAGGAATGGAGGAGTGTCAAGGAAGCTCCATATACTATTACCTCCTTGGCACATGCACAAGGTATTCATTGGGTGATTGTTCATAAATTGGGGCAGCTTACCTTGTTCTCTTGACTTTGTAAGTGAATAACTACCATCTGACAGTCTGACAGTGGTTGGCAAATTCATTCTGTTCTTTTCAATTTCTCAAGCCCTGTGTCCTCAATAAGTGAACATGGATACAACATGGATTAGTGATTATGAGATTTGGATATGAATTCAGAACAATCTGGGTTCAAGTCTTGGATCTGCTCCTTATGAGCTATGTGAGCTAAAATGTCCTTAATTAAAACATTGAAATAAGAACTATATATACATGTTTTGGGGTCATTGTGAGGATTGATTAAGATAATATAAGGAGGGGTGCCTGGGGGGTTCAGTTGGTTAAGCATCCAACTCTTGGTTTTTGCTCAGGTCATGATCTCAGTGTTGTGAGATTGAGCGTCAGGTCGGGCTTCTGCACTGAGCGTGGAGTCTGCTTGGGATTCTCTCTCTCCCTCTCCCTCTGCATCTCCCCCTGCTCACACTCTCCCTCTCTCTCTCTCTCAATAAATAAATAAGTAAAATCTTTTAAAAAAAAAAGGGAAAAAAGACAATAAATGGAAAACACTTAGTGTTGTTAATTTACTTAGAAAGCATTCTTTAAATGCTGGAGAAGAACTATTCTGGCTCAACCTCATACTAGCTATGGGATCTCATGCAAGTTTACCAGTCAGCAGAAGTTGTATCATGCTGCTGTAACAACAGTCTAAAAACATCAGCTGCTTACCACCCCGTGGAGAAATAGTGCTGGCTTACACTATTCAGCCACCACGGATAGGCTGGAACTTGGTTTCTCCACCCCTCTCTGGGGACTTGGGGCAGCTCTATCTGGAACACTGCCAGTCTATGTGGCAGATGGAAAACCACAAGCTGGAAGACGTGTCTTCTCTGTCTCCTTTTCATTGGCCAACACAAGTCATGTAGCCACTCCTGAGTTCAACAGTGCAGGGGTGGAAAAATCCTCCTGCAAGCAGGCTAACCAAAGGAAGGGAGTTATAATATTTTATCATACAGTTGTATAATTTATCAGCTATTTATCTGGACTCCTACCTCTCTGTAAAGAGTCTGGCATGTAATAGGCGTTACTGAATAAGAATATTATCATTACTCTCTCAAGGGTTCTCAGGCCCCTTCTCCTTCCAGTTTGGCTTAAAGAGGTGTCAGATCCAAAAAAGTCCAATTGTGCCTTATTTAGCTCAACATCTGGAGAGACTCAGCTGTACCACATATTTGTTCCTAAATCATTGAATTGCTCACTGAATTGGCTGCCAAGCTACCTTTTCCAGACAGGAGAAGAGGAAAAACTTACTTGCAAAGAAAAAGAGGAGGTTCCACTTGGCCAGGCTGAGGCCTCTTCTGGAAATCAGCCATAATAAACAGAGATTTATAACAATGAGGATACCCCAAACAGAGTTAAATCGAATTTCAGGGGATCAGCAGGATAGAGTAGAAGAAACAGTTTTTGCATCAGAAGGCTGTCATCTGCTGGCATGTGATCTCAGACAAGCTCCTTCACTTCTCTGTGCCTCAGTTTCTCCATCTGTGACAGGGGGCGATGGTGGTGGGAATGATGACTATCTCTCCTTGAGTGGAGATGAGAGTAAAATGAAATAATATATGTGAGGAGTTTTATGAACTATGAAAACTGTTCCATGATGGTTTAATGAAATGGCTAAATTTAATAAAGACAGTTAAACTTAATGAAAATATGAAATATATCTGATTATAACAGCAATTTGGTAATAAATATGGAGATAGTTGTTGAGTCCCCAAGGCATGAAACATATTCCCAGTTCTTAAAGATCTTCTAAGGGTTGTAAAGAAGAGAACGTTATATTATTTAGGTGTTTGATTTGCTGGCAACCATCTTAGGCTGTAATTCAGCATTAGTCATGGCTGACTAAATTTTTTCTCTAGAAAATTAGGTGGAGCATGCAGACACAAAGACACAGCATGGTCTCCCAGGACAAAACAAGACACACCGGGTGTTGGGGTGAGATCGAGAGATCAAAAGCCAGGTGGGCTGTTTGCTTTGTTGCTTGGGTGCCATTTGGTATCATTTCCGTATTTCACTCAGTCAGCATTGCTCAACTTCCACCCTCTCCATCATCAAAAAGTATTTTTAGTCCCCTTCATTACAGGAAATCTTTGGCGTTGCTCTCAGGGTTGGTCAGATGAGGGAACATGAGTTTTCCATTGTTAGCATGTCTGTAAATAAGAGCTAGCAAATGCATCTTTACATCTCGGAGAGCGTATTTACTCTCATCTGAAGCTACATCTCCTATTTGACCATTGGCAGGGACCAGAGCAAAGGTGTGAGAAGCTCCTTCACTAGTGAGAAACTGGCCAGCTCTCTACCCAAGTAGGTGGTTCCTGAGGAACTTTTCCCTCACCCTCTAAGACTGGGGCAGGGGCCCCTCCTGTATCCATCATTGTTCCTTGTTCCTATTATTTACATCACAAATATTTAATCATGTGGTACTTGCTCTACACCAGGTACTGTTCTATGGTACTATGCTCCAACTGTGTTAACTTAATGATACTGTCACGATAACCCTATGAAGTAGGTACTTCTTGGAATCCCCCTTTTCAGAAGGAGAAACTGAAACACAAGAAGGTTAAGTTGCTTCTCAGAGGTTGCATATCTCAGGCTGTTATAAGGATTAATGCTTGTAAAGTGTTTCTTGCCTGGCATACAGCAGGTGTTCCACAAGTGTGGATTAAATAAATATGCAGAGTCTAGGACAGAGTCGGACTTCAAGGGCTGAACATGTTTGCAGCACAGCTGGGCACCAGAGCCTAGTTTTTAGCCTTGGTCCGCCTCTCTCTTGCAGTGAGATCTTTGCCAAGATTGCTTATCCCCATCAGGACCTGTGGTCCTCATCTGTTGAATGTGTCTGATGATGGGGTAGACCTTTCCCAGGTCAAAATATTGCTGGTTGTGTAACCTATGACAGAAAGTGCAGTTGTAGGGAATTTAACTTGAGAATTTACCATCAACATCCAAGTTTTAGACAGAGCCTCAGGGGTGGAGGTCTGTTTGTGTCTGTTTGGGCTACTGAATTCAGAAAGGGGCACGAGATTTCCCAGGCATGGTATTCCCTCGAACCTCATAACTGGAGGTGGTGATAACATTGAAGGCAGAATTCAAGGGCATGGAGAGCTGAATTAGTGTGGGAGAGTTCTTAAATGTTAACTGCAATAGCATTTGAGGGGCCAAGAGGCATAAATTCTGTCTCTTGGAGTCTTGGGGCAGAGCTGAGGCTGGAAGAGGCTGGAAGAGGCTGGAAGAGGCTGGTGAGGTGTATGGACCTGGTGGAAAAGTGGAGAGAAATTGATGAGGGAGACTAGACTAGAGTGGCAGAAGCATGGATTCACCGGTCACCCATCCCTGAGTGTGACGTTGGCTATTACAATTACCCATGACAATAGTGACATTGAGTCCACCCAGCCCTTCTACCATCTCACTTGACCAGAAGCACAACAGAAGTTAACTGACCCCATTCCCACCCCCACTGCATTTGACAAATGGCTGAAGGGAGGCTGAAGAGAGGTGAAGTGATTCCCCCGCCTTCTCCCAA
The DNA here is from genome assembly GCF_002201575.2 of Neomonachus schauinslandi. NCBI lineage: Eukaryota > Metazoa > Chordata > Mammalia > Carnivora > Phocidae > Neomonachus > Neomonachus schauinslandi. The sequence continues at coordinate 182,824,708 of NC_058404.1, forward strand.
CTTTGAAGTTGGGGGGTATTTAGACTTCGGATTCTGAGTTTCTTATACAGGCTTCTTCTCAGCTCTCCTCAGATTCACGTGATGTGAACTTTTCCATTTCCCTTCTGACTTTGGAAAAACTTCTCACTTCCTTCTTAAACTTGACTCTACAATTATCAGCCCTTCTTGAAGCACTTCCACAGTGGGGGCAAGTGGGGGAATGTGTCCCCCCACTGCTGGTGTTTCTACAGAGAGAAGGGAGCTTCCGTTCCACTCCCAGGAGAGAAATATATGACAGAAACACTTCTGCCACTCTCCACTTTTCCTTTTTTCCTCCTGGAAACAGAAGTAACTTTCTCTGGTGGGTGAGACAGAGGAAGGGTCTTCTCCTGAGGGATGGAAGGGGACAGCAGCCTTTACTGCTGTCCTTCAGAGCAGCCTGATCTCTGGAAGCAGCATCCTCCACTTCCCTGTAGGAGCAGACCTGAGGGTCAGGGCTCTGGCCACTCTTCTGGGAGATGGTTTATCCCAAGGTCTTCATTCGGGGGAAGGGCTATTCCCTCTCCCTGACTGAATAGGATATTCAGGGATATTCAGAATTTCAAAGGGTCTTAGAAGGCTCCACGTTCTCCAGCCTGACTGACAGAAACAATGCTGCTTTCACTATTCTGACTGAGTTCTTTGTCTCTCTCTCATTTGGATCTGCACCCAGAGAGGGACCAGCTTGTGGTTAATTGTTGCCATTATCGTCTGTAACAGCAGAGGACTTGGTTTCCACATTGGGTGGCATTCTTCTTCTCTTTGAGTACCATTGTGTGTGTACGCACGTGTGCTTGATGATCATCTTTCCCCTGATTTTTAATAGTAGTCCTGAAGGAATATGCAATTCCATAGAGTTCCTTTCTCTTGTCCATAATAATTTACTAGTCTATTTAGTCAGCAAACATCAATCGGATATTTGCATTGCACCTGGTTTTGTGCAAGGAGCCAGGGATACAAAGATGGAAGGACCCATTCCCTTCTCTGGAGGACCGACCAATCTGGTGGGGAGGTAAACATGCAAATAGGCAAATCTAAAACTGCAACCGTTGCTGCAGTGGAAACATACTAAATGCAGCAGAAGTGTAAAATGAGTGTCAACAAGGAGGGCGGAAGCAAGAGGTCCTCATGGAAGAAGGAGCTCTAAACAGGGAGATGAAAGATAAGGAGTTGGCCAGGGTGCCAAGTGAAGAGAGGGTCTCCTTTCAGGCAAAGAGTCATGGGGTCACAAGGAAGAATGGGGCGGTCAGGAGCCACAAGCAATTGCCCGTGGCTGGAGTTGGAGTGCCAGGTGGGGAGTTTCAAGGTGCTGCAGAGAGAGGATGGGGCCAATTCATCAGGCACCATTGTGCCCTACTAAGGATCTTGAATTTTATCATGTGGAGGAGTGTTTCCCAAACTTCCTTGATGATAAGCATCACTTGGTTGACACTTGCTAAAAATTTGGATGCCCCAGACTCACTCCAGAACTGATGGAGGACCTTGGGATCAGACTAACAAGCACCCTGGTGATTCTTAGAATCAGGCACACTTTGGAAACACTGCTGAGCCATGGGGTTTGGGGCAAAGGACTGGCATGGAGAGAATCGCATTTTCATGATATCAGTCTGGTGCATGGAAGATGCACTGGAGGTGGAGTGGCAAAATTAGAGGTCTGGCAACAGGAGAGATCATGAGAACCTGATAGGGGGAGGGTGTGATGGATGGGAGTTGAGGAGGACTTCAGAGTACGAATGTAGCAATGTCTCCGATGTACCCACCTTCCTCTCAGCTGAGCAAAGAAGGAGTATCTTTTTGATATTATATAACTTATCTACTATGGGCTGAATCGTGTCTCCCCTCCACATCCCAAATTGATAACCTGAAGCTCTAACCTCCAAAGTGATGGTATTTGTGGGTCAGGAGGGTAGGGCCCTCACGATGGGATTAGTGCCTTTTTAAGAAGAGATACCAGAGAGCTTGCTCTGAGGACAGAGGAAAAGGCAGCTAAATTTCTGCAAGCTAGGAAAAGGACCTTCACCAGAGCCTGATGATGCTGGCATCCTGAGATGATGTTCTGTTGTTTAAGCCACCCAGTCTATGGTATTTTGTATAACAGCCTGAGATAACTAATTTATTACTTAATCTTCCCTATTAACTTCCTACCCCTCTGGGCAGGAAACAAATTTAGAAAAAAACCTAGTAATTTCCATATGATTCCCCAAAATTCTATGTTGTCAGGGGGTCACTATCCTCTTATCTTGACCTTTCAGCAGCATCCAGCAAAGTGGGCCGTGCTCTTTTCCTGAAAACATTTTTTTTCTTGTGTTCTGTGACACCACATCCCGTAAGAGTTGTCTGCCATGCTTTTTCGTGTCCACCACGGCCACTCCATCTCTATCTTTGGTTGAATCCTCTTCCCACATTTCGTTTTGACTTTTGAAATCTGTCTTGGATCCCATTTGCTTTTACATCTTCTCTTGGTGATTTCACTAGTATTTGCTTTAGGTACTATCTAAATGTTGATGCTTTCCAAACCTATTTCTCCATCACTGGCCTTTCCCAAACACTCCAGACTCATAGTCAACGGCCTACTTAGCGTCTTCCCTGTACGCCTAACAAACTCTGCCTGTCCACAGAAGTCCCCAGTCTTCACTCCCTCAACCAGCCATCTCTCCATCTTGGTAAAATGTGGTACTATTTTCCCAGTTGCTCAAGTAAAAACCTAGGTGGTTTCCTTGATTCTACTCTCTCCCTTAAATTCTATGTCAAATCCATCAAGAAGTTCTACAGACTACTTCTGAATATTCCCCTTCTTTCCATGTCCTAGATTGGTGATTCTCAAACTTGAGCATGCAACACAATTGTCTGGGTGTCTTGTTAAAATCAAATTGCTGGGCCTTACTCATCCTTAGAGCTTCTGAATCAGTAAGTTCTGGGTGGAGCCTGAAATTTACATTTTTTTCAAAGTCCCCAGAAGATGCTGCTAGTTATGAACTGCACTTTGAGAACCACCATCCCATAATATGTCATCAGCTTATCAAGTCTTCCATTATTCTTCCCCTGGAATACCGTAACCCTGTCTCATCGGGATCCATACTTTGCTCTCATTCTATTTCATGGAATTTTTTCATGTTTTCTGACTTCCTAGTACTTGTTGATAATATCCTTTTAATATTTCAGAAAATTCCCACTTTGGGAGTTCCACTCTATAAAGTCAGAACCTGGGAAACTCAAATTTCTACCTTTGTAATAAGGATATAAGCTGGTGACCCAGGCTTTGCCATTCAGAGACTTTGATTCAGTGGTGAGCAGCTTGAAAAAGGAAGGTCTGTGCAGTCTTTTTTATTTTTGGAAACAGCAAAAGGCAACTGACTTGGGGACCTGCAAGAATGCTACAGTTGAGTTCCATACAAAGAAGTATCACCAGCTGGGCATCAGCCGTAGGGTTCCCTCCTTGCAGTTTTAGGAATTGTCCCTGGACCCCTGACCCTTGAGTGTTGTTTTACAGGTACTCCAAAAAAATCAATGAGCTGCCCAGTGCCTTTTAAAATAAAACTAATGAATCATCGAACACTACATCAAAAACTAATGATGTACTATATGTTGGCTAACTGAACATAATAATAAAAAAATAAAAAAATAAATAACATTCTTTAAAAGAGATCAATTTAAAAAGAAATACATTAAGTAAAATAAATACAGAAAATGAAAATAAATTTCTTTCTGCTAAACCAGCCAGGGTCAGTTTTGTTATTTGCAACTAAGGAGGCTAAGTGATTGACCCTTTTGGAATCCATTCTCTGTCAGTCGCTTTCACACACTGATCTGATTCAGTCACGTTTGAGGACAGACCATTTCCTCACCTTATTTCTCAAACCCCTCTGGGACCAGGCATCTTCCTAAGGCTCTCGCCTCATCCCATATTACCTTCCTCCTTGCCTACTTTGACAGAACCTTACCAGCCATTGTTTATGTTTTCAAACATGCCAAGCTTGTGACCACCAAAGGGTCTTTGCATATCCCTTTGCTTCGGCCTGATGGGTGCTCCCTTGGGATCTTCACATGACTGACTTTTTGTTAGTTATTCAGAACTCAAGTTTTTTGATAGAAATGACATCTCAGCAGAAAACTCTTTTCTAACTATGCAGTCTAATGGAGCTAACACCCAACATATCACAGTAGTTTTGTCTTCTGCAGAATGCTCATCGCTCTTTGACATTTTTCTTATTTGTTAATTTGTTTACTGTGTGCCTCCTGAAGAAGACAAAGCGTGAGAGCAGGAGTTATGTTTGCAAAGATTTTCTCCCAGTCTGTTGCTTGGTTTTTCATTTTCTTAATGATGTCTTGGGAAATACAAAAGTTTTTTTTTTTTTTAAGATTGTATTTATTTATTTGAGAGAGCACATATGCACACACATGAGCGGGGAGGGGCAGAGGAGGAGGGAGTGGGAGAAAGAATCTGAAGTGGACTCACACTAAGAGTGGAGCCCCAGACCAGGATTGATCCCACAATGGCAAGATCATGACCTGAGCTGAAACCAAGAGCTACCCAGGTACCCCAGGAAACACAAAACTTTTGAAATTTGATGAGGTTCGATTTATCAATTTGTTCTTTTATGGATCATACCTGTGGTGTTATATCTATGAAATCTTTGCTTAACCCAAGGTCTTAAAGATTTTCTCCCGTGTTATCTTCTTGTCTTAGCCCTTACATTTAAGTCCATGATCAGTTTGAGTTCCGTTTTGTGGAGAGTGTAAGGGTCTAATTGACCTTTTTGCCTGTGGCCCTCCAGTTGTCCCTGCACTGTTTGTTACAAAGGCTGTCCTTTTTCCAAAGAATCTCATTGGCACCTTTGCTGAAAATCAATTGACCATCGATGTAAGAACAAATATAAAGATTTATTTCTGGACTCTCAGTTCTATCCCATTGATCTGCATTTAATGCTTTTGTAGCATTTGTCTCTTGAATCTTTCTAGAATTTATTTTGATTCATGGCATGAGGTTAGGGCCAAAATGGAGTTTTTCCCTCTCAAAATGGCTAATGAATATCCTGGCATTGTTTCTTGAATCATCCTTTCCTTCTCCATTGATTTGTCATGTTTATTAAATGGGTAAAAGACATTTTTATAGAAACGTCCTCCAAGTTACTCTGACTCATCCCATTTCTCCCCATCCAGCATTTTAGAAGCCCCTAATCTTATATTCTGTTCAACCAAGTGACAAAAATTGTCCCTGCCTTCAAAAGAGCTTATGTTGGCAAATAGGAAGAGGACGTTGACACATGTTAGAATAATAAACACGGAACAGATATTTGCATTGGGCCTCACAGAGGCTTAGTGCATTTGTGGAACAGTAACCGAACTGAAGGCATCCTCAGGGGAGGTTGGTGTTTACTTTGGGTGGGGTCGTGGACAAGTCACCCAGCCCTGGCTCAGATTGTTCCTACCTGTTTGTTTGACACTACCTTAATCTTCTGGCTGGTGGTAGTTTTGGGGTTTTAAAACACCAAACAAGTATGAAATTCTACAGGAAGACTCTACCCGCTTCAACATGGTTTAAAAGTTCAACATTTTTCTCAAGGAAAACACCGAAGACGTATTTGTAAAATTTCTAGAAGATCTGCAGCTGAGAGGAGCAGCTTTAGGATAGGTGATCCATTTAAGTTTCAGTGGGTCTGGACAGGTTGGGAAGCACTGCTGAAACCAAAAAGATAAAATGAAATTCAGAAAAATGTAAACTACTGCATTTTGCCTCAAAACAAAACAAGACAACAACAACAACAACAAAAACAATGCCAGAGTGGGAGAGGCTTAGTAAAAAAGAATGAAATTTTAGTTACCTGAAAAGTCGATGTGGATGTATTCACTCAGGCTTGTTCTGTTTGCAAGGAACAGCGACATACATTAGATCCAGGACACCTAGAGAGGAGTTAAGGACTCACAGGGAAGGAATACAGGAGAATGGTTTCAACTGCTCCATCACAGGCTTCCCCAGGCTGGTCACCCAGCCCATGCGAAGGAGCTGCGTCTTGTCAGTCCTGGGTCAGAGGCACCATCACCGCCGATAGCAACAAAACAGAAGAAAACATTTAAAAACACCCAAAACATGTCCAGATTTCCCAAGTCATCAGGAACTGGGCTCTTGGTAGCTCAGCCTAAGAATTAACTTGTTTTATTCTTTTTACATTTCAGCTGTGGCTTGGCCTGTTCTGAGACTTTGAGGACATTGGCTACTTTAGAAGGTAGGGGGCATAGAAATAAATGACAGAATTTCTTTTCTCTCCCTTTCACTCTCTTTCCCTCTATAAAGAAATTGGAGCAAGTAAATCATTGGCAATGTGATTTCAATATTGAGACATGTTTTGCAACTTGTTTCTACCTATTATGGCAGGAATTAATTAAAAATTCAAATTGCATGAGAATTTTATAGATACCTTGTATACTCAGATACATTTAAAAAAATTGTACAATATGGTATTAAAACCTTTTGAAATCTAATGCATAATAAAAAGTTTATCCTTTCATTAAATACTTTTCTACAACAGTGGCCTTTGAATTTTTTTAGTAGTGAATATTTTTAAAAAATGTGGAATCTTAATGGTTATCTCTTGCTGTGTAACAAATCACCTTAGACTTAGTAGCTTAAAAAATGACAATCATTTATTCCTTCATGATTCTGCAATGTCTACAGGCTTGGCAAAGACAAATTCATCTCTGCTCCATATGCCAGATGTGATGGCTCACCATGGGGCCCTGGGAGCCATTTCTAAGGTGGCTTCGCTCCCACCGGGGTACAAGTTATGTAGGGCCCTGAAAGTCCCTTCATGGAGGACTTTGGCTTTTGCTTTTTGTGAGATGGGAAGCCAGTGGAAGACTTTGAGCACAACGGTGACATGATATAAATCATGTGTTGACAAGATTAGCGGGACTACCGTTTTGTGTATAATGGAAAAGAGGGGTAAGACCTTTTAGGAAGTAATTGCCACCCAGGGGAGAGATAATGGTGGTTTGGACAAATGAGGCAGCGAGTGGAGCTGAGTGATTGGATCTGGATTAATATTCATCTCTGCTTCCTTCCACTTCTCTAATGATGTTATTATGATCTATGAACTTAATTTTGGTGTAGGGTTTGAGGTAGTCATCAACTAGACAAAGATTTCTGGAACGCTTATTCTTCATCTCATGCTTTTGCAGTATAGAAAATCCACTGGACACTCAAGAAGTAACTGTAGTTTGGGCCTGAACAATGAACTTAGCTCAGGTAATGTCTGAGCACCCACTGGCAAAGACACTAGTCCTCACCCTGTCCTCTGATAAGGATGTGACCCAGATGGATGCTTTGTAATTTAGATCCCTTCATGGGAGAGCCAACTCTTCCCAGCCCCAACTGGAGTAGACTCCTGCAGTGGGTAGAAACCATATCTTAACGACCTTTTTGAACTACCCCCCTCCCCTCAGAGCCGCCCAGCAAAGGCCCGACAGACCCAGCCAACAAACCCAGGTTGAACCAAACCGAATCCCATGAACCTTCACGGGGGGGTGGAGCGATGTAGAGGGCGATTCCTAAGAATAGAGTCAATTCCTGGAGGCCTCTGAGTGCTGGTATATCCTCCTGGGCTCCATTTGGATTTTTTCTTTTCTCTTTTTCCCCTTTCGGGGAGCCCCAGTGTTCTGCAGCTGTTCCATCAGCTGGCACCCCGGCTGCCAGATGAACAGAACGAAAGATGGGACTCGGTGACTATTCACATCTGTACTTCTCTCAAGCAAACAGAACAGATGCCCTTAGCAACGGGGCTCTCTGGCTCGGGGCAGGGGAAATGTACCCTGAAGGGGGAAGTTTCCCTTCTAAGAGCTGACAGAGCCACTTAGCGCTGGCAAGGAACATCATGAAACAGAACATTAAACTTTGATGAACAGCAAAGCCTTGGAGGTTTAAGCTGCAAGTCAACAGAGATGTTCTAATCTATATAAACACTCTGTATGCAAATCCCGGGAGGATTGTGGGCCTTATTTGGATGGTGTTTTTCACCACCTCTCTCAGGAGAGAAAGCTCTGAAGGCAAAAGGAGATGCTGTGGTTTTCTTGTGAACCCCAAGTGTGGGGAGCACTTCTTAGGAATTCCTGGCCTTGGCCAGGTCCCGCCCTCCTGTCTGTGCCCTGGCCTGGCTCTCCTGCGTCCACATTCATGGCTTCTTCCTCATCTCAGGAGGGAGTCAGCCCATCATTGAGGGCCCTTCCTGCCCCTGGCCTGGGTCACCTTCTCTCTCCTGGACCAGAGTTGGAGCAGGAAGAAACCTCGGTAATAGCAGCTGCAAGGCAAAGTGGTTCTCTACGGTGGGTCAGACACACACCGCTAGACCCTACCTTTTTGTGGGATTCTCACAACACCCCAGGACCTCTGTGGTATTACCAGCCTTGTTCTACAGCCAAGGTGATAGAGGCTCAAGGCTGGAAAATCAATTGCCCTGGCCTCACAGGGATCAGTAGTAAAGCCGAGACTTGTCTCAGGCAGTCTTGTCTGAACTTGGATTCCTAACCATCAGACTCCATCTTGCCTGGAATCTCGCTTGGGGGATGGTAAAGAGAGATGAACTGCTTCAAGGTGGTAAGGAAAAAGAAAGCAGAGCTTCTCCCCCCTACATTGTAATTCACTTCTGCCATCTTCAAATATTGCAAACTCGCTTTTTTGTTGTTGTTTGTGGAGGGAAGTAGCACTTCAATTTCTCTATGTGGCTCTAGGGGCAGCCCTTGACTTAGACTGAGCTAATCAACATGCTAATCAAAATGCTGGTGACTATTACATGAGCAAGGCAGGCCAATCAGAAGACTGAGGGCTTCTGTTTCAAACTGTAGGGAAGCAGTCTCACTTGTTTTTCTCTAATGGTGAGTCAGGGAGGAGGCAGCTTCCGCCGCTATTGGCAGCCATCTTGTGACCATGAGTAGAGATCCAGTCTGAGAATGGAGTCAACACATAAGGTAGAAACAAGTCGAGAGAGTGACACCAGAGCCATACCTCATCCTTTGAGCATCTGAACCAAGCCATGCACTCTTCAGTTATGTGTGTTCATAAAATCTTATTTTTGCTGATGTCAGTTTGGGTCAGGCTTACTCTTACTTGTAACCAAAAGAATCCTGGTGGACACATTAAGCCTTCAGCAAATGTGTGGTTTGTGCCACAGTCTGGGCTCTAACTGGGCAATTAAGGAGGCCCTGAGTCTATGCGGGGAGCTCAGGGGCTTAGACAGAGCTGCGGCATCTTCAGATGTGGACCGGGGCCATGAGAGTATCAGCAAACACTTGTGTGGCCTTTACCAAGTATCAAGTACTGTTTCAAGTGCCTTTATCTGTATTTGCTAGTTTAACTTATCATTATCTCCACTTTTTTTAAAAGATAGGAACCGAAGGCACAGAGAGACTGGGGAACACATCCAAGATCACACAGCTCCAGAACTGGGAGTGTGGTGGTGCTGGGCTCCAAATGCTGCAGTCTTGCTCTGGGCATGCTCTCAGCATTCTGCTCCACTGCATCTCATGACCAATGACAAGGGAGCAGAGACTCCAAGTGCATTCACAGGACACAGGAACATTCTTGCAGCATACAGTCTCTTAAAAAAAAAAAAAAAGATTCTTGTACCTTAAAAAAAAAAATACAGAAACATGAGTGAAAATTCAAGGGCATTTGGTTAAGGAAATTCTGAACCACACAGCTAGAGAAAAAGACTCTCATCCCTTTGGTTTTCCCTTAGACTTACTGATCCACCCATGACATTGAGAGGAACAGAAAACAGAGGGCCATGGACAGGCACTAGCTTGGCCAGCTTTGTGCAGAGCCATTGTTCTCCAGACTCCATTTACCTGTCTGACCCTGCCTCTTGTCTCTAGGGTCTGCCCTTCCCAGACCCTAGCAGTGGATCACTGAGCCCTCAACAGTAAGGCCTATCTGCCCCAATTTCAGAGGGAGCCACCCCTACAGCTGGAGGGAAGGCCTTGGCCCAGCCCTGTGGCAACTTGGCCTCACTGAAGCTCTGATCCCACCCTGTGTCTCCAGCTAGTAGATGCTAAGTGCTCAATAAATAGAGGGGGGTGAGCACTGGGACACTGCTTTGCCCACCACTGCTTCCCCATGCCACCATGCCAACCTCCCCATTGAATTCTAGTTCCCCTTGTTCCCAGTAACCAAAAACTGCCTTGTCTTGAGCTCAACTATGTGCCAAGCACTGTCTTTAAGCACTTAGCATGCATTTACTCATCTAGACAATCTTATAAAGGAGGAATTACTGTTATTCCCATTTCCCAGATGAGGAAACGGAATCTCCAAGAGACCCATTGAGTGCACACAGCTGGTATGTGTTGGAACTAAAGACTGGGGGATGGTGCTTTACCCCTCATGGGCACACCCCTTGGGTAGTGACTGTCTCCCTAACTCCCTGCTGCTGTGAAGTGTTCCTTTCTCTTGGAAACACAGGTGCTGGCAGTTGCCTGAGTTGCCCCTGAACTGGCCTAGCCCTTTAGATGTGCTGTCTTGTTGACTATTACTGCATCATCCCCCAGGCCCACCTCCCTCCCCATCTTGGATTCAGAACAATCTCAGGTGGTCCTAATTATCTCCAGGTACATGCCTGGCATTTCAGGAAACCACTAAGCCTCACATTCTCTCAAATCCTGCTACCAGGAGAGCCTGTGCTGTGCTGAGTTCTTAACATTGCTCTCTCAGGTCAGTGAGATGAGCCTTCAGGCTCGTTTCCTCTTGTCCTTTGGGCAGGTTTGGGGCATAGTTGAATAGGAGCAAGCAGGACTGCTTGTAGATTTCTCTCCTAGTGTCTATGAAATGGCTCGTGGTGCTCCAGATGGGTCACTAACATGAGGTAGCCTCTGGCCCCAGCCCTGGAACTCACTCTGAACATGATGGTTTGTACCTCTGCAAAGACTCAGAATTCCAGAGCCGTGATATTTCCTTGGCTGTGCTTGGTGGGGATTAGCACTCCCAGCCAACTCTTGATTATCTGTGGGAGAAGGGAGAGGATAGACCATTGACATTTCCAAATAACTCTGGAACTTATTCTGGCCAACAGCTCCAAGTGTCCCCTGTGTTGGATCTCTTTCCAGAGCATCCACCGAGAAGTCAGATCTATGGACTTGGCTTTCAAATCCTCTCCTCTTTTGTTTTGCCTTTTGTTTCGTTTTGTTTTGTTTTCCTCTATGAGAGAGAGGCCTCCAGCATTGGACAAGGAAAGAGAGGAGCAGCAAGAGGAATGATGTAGCAGAGTACTCTGTCGTAAATAATGGAAAATCCAACTCAAACTGGCTTAAATAGTAAAAGACGTTTATTTAGTTATATAAATAACTAAAAAGTCTGGTGGTTAGGATGACATCAGGTAGGGTTAGCTCCAGCAACTGAGAATACCAGGGCCATGGTCCTCTCTTTATACCTCCCACAGTGTGGGCTTTATCCTTAGATTTCACATGGTAGGCCCCTGGCACTTCTAGACCCTCGCTTCATGCTAGCAAATAGTTATGAAATGTCAGACCTCACGTTCTTGGAAGTAAGATATCATGTCTTTTGGTAGCTCCTAAACGTGTTCGAGGAATATCACTCCTTCATTGGACTACACTGAGTTACATGCTCTTCCTTTAAACAATCATTGTGTGCCATAGGAGGGTTTATCCTTAATGACCTAAGCTAGTTGGAGTCTATCCCTGGAGATGGGGTAGGGTCAATCCCATCCAACACACACATACTGAATGCCCAAAGAGAAATCAAGGTACTATTGAGAGGAGGAGGACCAGATGCTGGGGAGGCAATAGGTCAACATCTATCATACTTGGATGATCCACAGACCATGTTAATGGCACTAGGAGACAGTTATACCTGATAGTGAAATGGGGTACACACTTTTCAAAGCCCTTCTCCCTCTTTTCCTTTATTAGATCTTCAGGAGAATTTGTGCATCAACTGCAATGGCCATACGTGGTTTTCCATGTTTTATAAATAAAGCAAGGAGATTTAGAGAGGTACAGTGACTTGCTCAAGGTCACTGGCCATACTTGGCAGGACTGGACTTGAACCCATGCTCTCTCTCTCTCCATCACACTGTGGTGGGAAGTTAGCAGCTGGCAGAGTGGGGTGAGCTCACTGAACAGTGTAAGCTGCATCTCTAAAGAAAGATTTGGTTAGAGTAAAGAAAGGTGCAAGGTCTATAGACTGGTAATTCAGACACAAAGGTTACTAGACCATGTGGGGTGGGACTAGCAGAGAGTCTAGAATAGAAAGGGTGTGCATTACTCAGTGTTCTCCAGAGAAACAGAAACCATAGAAAGTTGATTGATCGATTGGTTGGTTTTAGGAATTAGCTCACATAGTTATGGAGGCTGAGAAGTTCCATGAGCTTCCATCTGCAGGCTGGAGAACCAGGAAAAGCTGGGGGTATAATTCAGTCTGAGCCCGAGGGCCTGAGAATCAGGGGTTGATGGTGCAAGTACTGGTCTGAGTTCAAAAGCCTGGGACCCAGGAGCTCCAATGTCTGAGGTAAGAGAACATGGATGTCTTAGCTCAAGCAGAGAGAGAATTTGCCCTTCCTCCACTTTTTTGTTCTATTCAGGCCCTTAACAGATTGGATGATGCATGCCCACCTGCTTTGGTGAGGGTGATCTTTACTCAATCTACCTATTTGAATGAAAACCATTTCCAGAAACACTTCCATAGACACACCCAAAAATAATATTTTACTAACTATCTGGGCATCCCTTAGACCATCACAGAGTGAGCCAGGACACATGCATTAAAGTTGTGGGGACAAAATTTCCCTCAAATTGTATTGGTGAAGGTCAAACTAGGGTGAAAAAAGATTCCAGGAACTTGTGGAAGGAGAGAGACTTACAGGGAGAAGCCTGTGCTTTCTCTGGTCAGCCGGCTCACCCAACCCCACAGTCGCTCCCTTTTGTCCTATCTGCTTTTCTAGTTGCTCTCATGGGGAAACCTCATCTTGGTAATCTAATGGTGAGAGCTTTGAAGGCAGAAGTTCTGTCTTCCACCTCTCTCCTGATCCCATTTGTCAGGTTTCTGCTGGACAGACAGACTTGTTATTTCAGCAGTTTTATCTAGTTCTAGAAGTGACTTTGGAAGATGTTTACATGATACAGGGACAGTAGAATATAGGCTTTGGGGCTTGAAGTACTTGGATTTGAGTTTGAGATCTACTGCTTAGTGACTGTGTGACTTTGAGCAAATGATTTTATATTCGTGAGCTTGAATTTTCTCATCTATTAAATGTGTGAATAAAAGTCTCAGACCCTCAGGCAAATGAGGAAGTTAAACATGCTAAGTGCTCAATGACCAGATTAATATGTGAAAAGTGCTTAAATTAGTACCTGCCATAAAAGAGGGGGTAAAAAAAAAGTTACCAACAACGATGATGAAGATGATGATTAAGATGTTTCTAAGTTCCCAGTATGACTAATTTTTCTTTTCTATCTAAGTAATCTAAATTTTTGACATGCCTGACCACCAGCAGGATGCTGCCTATGGCAATCCAGAGTGAAGACATGCCCTGGGAGAGCAGCCTGCTTTCATCCAATGTCTCCTGCTATCTGGATTTGTTACTTCCCTCTACAGCTCCTTGCTTCTGGGTCACTCAAGGGGGACTGCCCTCCAGTTTCCTCACCATGGCAGAAGGTATGGAGGCTGGGGGTGTGGGAGTGAACAAGGAACGACTTGAGGGACCGGTCTGGGTGGCAGTGTGGGCAACACGGTTGGTTGGCATGAGAGAGGAAGAGCAGGAGGCCAGGGAAAGAAAGGATCCTTTCGGTGTCTTGGATTGTGAAGCTGGGTCCATAGCTGACCTGCTTTTTCAAGCAGAGCTGCCCAGTTGGCCCTGAAGGAGAGACACCCACCACACCTGGGGCTGACCTCCTCCGTTCCCATAGCTTAAGGGTGCTTCTCCATCAGAGGCTGAGGCAACCTTCATGTGTGGCCCATGAAGGCTAGGACCATGGGCTCCCACTATTTGAGGCTCTCTCCTTGTGGCTGAAGTCAGCTCCCCCTTCTTGAGGCTTCTGCCAAAGAGGACTGCTATATTCTGAATGTTTGTGTCCCTCTTCCCAAATTTGTATGTTGAAACCTATCCCCAATGTGATGGTATTTGGAGGTGAGGTCTTCGAGAAGTGACTAGGACACGAGGGTACAGCCCTCATGAATGGGATTAGTACCCTTATAAAAGAGACCCTAGCGAGTACCCTTGGCCCTTCTACTGTGTAAGGACACAGGGAAGAGACACCATTTGTGAACCAAGAATTGGGCCTTCAACAGACACCAAATCTGTCAGCACCTTCATCTTGGACTTCTTAGCTTTCAGAACTCTGAGAAATAACTTTCTGTTGTTTATAAGCCACTCAGTATTCTGTTATAGCCCCCCAAATAGACTAAGATAAGGATGCACCGAAAGACATTTGGAGAAGCACAGAAGGGGTGAGCTGGCAAGAGATGAGCAGGCCCAGAGCCTGGGCCTGAGGTCAGATCACTTGGCTTCAAATCTCAGCCCTTCTGCTTGCAGCATTCGTGACTTTGGGGAACTGTCTAACCCACTTGAGCCTCTGAGCCTCAGTTTCCTCAGCTGTAAAATAAAGATTGCTAATATTTGCACCCTCTGTCTTCCAGGGTTGTTGTGCCCACCGCTTCCTATTAGGAAAGTACATGAAATGTCCTCAGCTTCCTCATCTGTAAAATGGGGTTATGAAGCCTCCCGCAAAGGGTTGTGGTAAGGCTTAAATGCAGCGAGGAATGCAAATTACTCACCTCAAGGTGGCTCTCAGGATTGCTAAACTCCAGGGTGCTTTTATATCCTGGGTTTGGGAAGAAGTCCCATCACCTTCCCGTGATTGAGAGCAACTTAGACATGAATCTAGGCTACCTGTGGGGTGCACTGAGGGTACTGAGGGGAGCGGGTGTCTCCACAGTCCACAGAGCCCTGGAGGCAGAATTCACAAAGCAGGAGGAGTGGTTGGGAATCTCAAAGTGGAAATGCAGGGAGGGAAGAATCAGACAATGGCCCATCCTGTTGACCTCAGGAAGTGGGGTGGTGGCACTTGATTGCAGAAGAGCTGTTGTACCCAAGGCCGGCTGCCACCCTGCCTTGGGTTGCTGTTCCTCACAAGGAGGTTGTTGAGCTGAGGATGCTTCGTGCCAAGTAGACCAGGGATCCCAAAGGATCTTTTCAAAGATCCTTGTTAAAATGTACATTTCTGCCCTCTCCCCACAAATCAGAATGGACCAGAAAGGTTCTGGGAACCTGCATTTGCAAGGAACACCCAGGATAGGTCTTCTGACTTGAGAAGCATGGACCAAAGGGACAGAAATCAAACATTATACTAAACACTAAATTCTCTTAACACCCTTTCCATAAAACAATCCTCTGCTCTCATGGCTGGCTTCATGGGCATGTTTAGAAGGGCCCATTCTTGGTTTAATGTTCTGCTGTCATCATCTTGAAATTCTTCATTTTTGAACAAGGGGGCCTCACATTTTCATTTTGCACTGGGCTTCACAAATCATGTAGCAGGTCCTATTCACAATATAGATGAAAATTACAGAAAGGATAGACTTGCCTAAGGTTACACAGCCAAGTTGTGGAAATGGGTTTGGAATCCTGATATATCTGATTCCAAAGCTCTGCTACCCTATGACTTTAAGACTCAAAAGAATGGATTCTAATAGTGGAGTTTCAATTTCAGCCACCTTATCAGGTCTTAGGTTGAGGGGAGGGACTGTTCCGGGCACCCATAAACTATACTAGGTAGGTTTTCATCTATGCTACTACCCATAAAGATAAGGCTAATGTATAAACTCACTCAACTTCAGGGTAGGGAAGATTTTGTGTAACTTCAGGATGACAGCTCCTGTTGGAAGAATGTGGAGAATCCCTCTCTTCCCTGTCTCTCATTTTAGCGTTACTATACAGCGAGGATAAGGCAATATGGTGGAATGAAAGGTGGACAGGATCTAGAGCCAGAAGATGGGGGTCCAAAGCCAGCAATGACACTCACTAATTAAACAACATAGAGTAATGGGTCTCTTAAACTCTGAGTATCAGTTTTCTTCATCTGTAAAATAAGGTGATGAAATACAACCAATGCCCAAGGTTGTGGTGAACGTGAGATGGTCAGGTGTACAGGAAACAATGTATAAAAGGTGACGTAAGCTCTGGGACATTCATGACTGGGGGGATTGGTTGGCACATGCATAAAGCAAAGGTTTGGCCAGAGAGGACACCTGGGTCATGCAGAGGGAGGTTTTGCCTCAAGGTAAGCACGTCTGGTGTCCCTCAGGTGGAACTGGAGCTCCGCGGTGGCCTGGGGTGGGAAGGAGGTGGCAGGTTAGGGGTGCCACAGGGATTGGAACTCTATGTACTGGTTGCTCAAAGATTTTTGGCCACAAAGGAAGGCAGAACTACCAATAATTATAATAGTAAAATCCACCTATGATGGGGCGGGACAAAGAGAGCTCAGTTGTGATAGAGCTGTTTGGGGTACAAGTATATTTTGGGTGTTAGGTAAGAACCCCATCCCTTCTTGCATCAGAGCTGGGGATGGGGGATAGCAGTTTGAGAATTAAGGAGAAGCAGAAAGTAGTCCCTAGAGAAGGAGGCTTGCTATACCTCTGAGACAGTGTTTTGTTTTGTTTTCTCTTTAAAGCAGGATGTTGCCCCCAAATCTTTGCTTTTAAGACTATGGGGCTAAGATAAGTCAGTCCTCAGGGACTATAGATAACAAAGAGCCAGGGACTCACTGGAACAAAAAGACTCTGAGGCCCCAAGGCAGAGGTGGGGGACAGGGTGAGGGCAGATGGTCACAGTGGCTCTGGGTCTGCACACACAAGCGTGGGTCTCCAGAGACCTCAGACCTGCTCTGTGGGGCAGGTGGCCCATGTGAAAGTGCCATGTTGAGAAGCAGGTGCCAAGGGCAGGTTAAGAAGGGACAGCAGGTGGGCACAGCCTGGGGTGGATGAGCCCACACAAATTAGGCTTAAGATACAAGAGATGTGAAATAGATGAATACTCCACTTGATGCTAGAGAGAAGTTGACTTTACTGTTTCTCAAACTGGGGTCTGTCCTTGAGTGTCTGCAGATGATCTTGGGAGTCCACAGATTCTTTTGGAGGATCTCTAAATTTTGTGTTTTCATATTGGTAACATCCTATAAAAAGTCAGTCTAAACATAATCTGGGTTCTGGTCAGCAGACGTCAATCATTTTTTTTTTTTTTTGGCATCTACTCACAGAAGGAATCCATTTTACATGATGACCTGGTTTCCATACCCTGATATTCACACTCACATAAATAGAGCAGCCGGGCAGCCTGTCTAGGCCAGTGTAGCTGCACCAGTTATGAAAATAATGGGAACATTCCAAGCCACTTGGCAAATAGCTCTGAACCTTTTAAGTGTCACCACCACTGCCTACCTCTCTGTTGTTTTGGTTCCCCCTCTGGGATCCTCCCCCACCCAGGATGCAACAACCAGCGGAGGTGAGAAGAGGGGGAGTGCAGTTTCCTGTGACTGCTGTAACAAATGGCCACAAACTGGTGGTTTAAACACCGGACATTTATTCTCTCACTTCTGGATGCCAGAAGTCTGAAATCAGTTTCACTGGGTCAAAACCAAGGTATTACAGAACCGTGCTTCTATCTGTGTCAGATCTCCCTCTGCTTTTCTCTTATAAGAACACCTGTGATTACACACTTTGGCCCACACAGATAATCCAGGATAATCTATCCATCTCAAGGGCCTTAACTTAATCACATCTGCAAAGACAATTTTTCCTTATAAAGTAACATTTCCAGGTTCCAGGGATTAGGACCTGCTATTATTGGGGACCATTATGCAGTCTACTACAGTGGGCTTGTGGGACCCTGCTCCAGAGGTGGTAAACTTGCCTCTCTTTGGATTGGTCACTAATGTGTGCACATGTATGAAACAATTTTCTGTATACAATACGTATTCTGACACCATATGACACATTTTGATATTTTTTCTTTTCTATATCTTTTTTTAAAGTGCTTGTTTCAACACACTAAATCAACCCACTATTAGGTTGTGACCCAGTTTGAAAAACACTGCAAACACCTTATAACCTAGTAACTTAGTAATGCCACACTTCCATCCTCTATATTTGTGTCTTTATTACAATGGCACTAAACCTGTATATTGCAGGCTAATGAGAAAAGAACCAAGAAGAGAGAGAGCTTAATATGTAAATGATACAGTATAGTACTGACATAAAAATGGACATAAAGACAATGAACAGAATAAGAGCCCAGAAATAAATCCAAGCATACACGGTCAACTAATTTTTAACAAGGGCACCAGGAATACATAATGGCCCTGGGAAAACAGGATATTCACATGCAGAAGAATGAAACTGGACCCTTGTCTTACACCATATGTAAAAATCAATTCAAAATGGATTAAAGCCTAGACTTGAAGCTGTATAACTCCTAGAAGAAAACAGAGGGAAAAAGCTCCTTGACATTGACCTTCACAATGATTTTTAAAATAGGACACTGGGGCACCTTGGTGGCTCAGTCGTTAAGCATCTGCCTTCGGCTCAGGTCATGACCCCAGAGTCCTGGGATCGAGCCCCGCATCGGGCTCCCCGCTCAGCGGGAAGCCTGCTTCTCCCTCTCCCACTCCCCCTGGTTGTGCTCTCTCTCTTGCTGTGTCTCTCTCTGTCAAATAAATAAATAAAATCTTTAAAAAAAATAAATTTTAAAATAGGACACCAAAAGCAAAAATAAATAAGTGGGACCACCCCAAACCAAAAAAGCTTCTGCACAGAAAAAAAAAAAATCAACAAAATGAATAGGCAACCTACAAATTGGGAGAAAATATTTGCAAACCATCTGTCTGATAAGGAGTTAATATCTAAATTACATAAGGAACTAATACACCTCAACAGCAAAAACTAAACAAACAAAAAACCCAAACAACCTGATTTAAAAATGGGTAAAGGACCTGAATAAACATTTTTCCAAAGAAGACATACAACTGGCCAGCAGTTATATGAAAATGTGTTCAATATCACTGATCATCAGAGAAATGCAAATCAAAACCACAATGAGATATCACCTCACACCTGTTAGAATGGCTATCTTAAAAAATAGATAACAAATATGGGTGAGGATGTGGAGAAAAAGGCACCTTTGTACATTTTTGGTGGGACTATAAATTGGTACAGCTATCATGGAAAACATATGAAGGTTTCTCAAAAAACTAAAAATAGAACTATTACATGATCCAAGGAATCCTCTTCTGAGTATATACCTAAGGGAAGTGAAATTAGTCCTTCGGATACCTGTGCTCCCATATTCATTGCAGCATTATTCACAATAGCTAAGATATGAGAACAACTTAAAATTCCATTGATGGATAAATGGGTAAAGAAATTGTGATATATATACACACACATACACAATGGAAAATTATTCATCCTCAAAAAAGGAGATCCTGCCATTTGCACCAAGTTGGATGAACAGAGGGCATTATACTAAGTGAAATAAGCCACACACAGAAAGAAGAGAACCTGCCTGATCTCACTTATATATGAAATCTAAACAAGTCAGTACACAGAAGCAGAGAGAATGTGGTTATCAAGGGTGGGCAGGTGGGGGAAGTGGGAAAACGTTGGTCAAAGAGTACAAAGTTAGAGTTATTTAGGATGAATACATCTAGAGCTGTACTGCACAGCATGATGACTATTGTTAATAATAATGCTTTGAGGGACACCTGGCTGGCTCAGTCCGTAGAGCATGCAACTCTTGATCTTGGGGTCGTGAGTTCAAGCCCCATGTTGGGCGTAGAGCTTACTTAAAAAAAATAATAATGCATTGAACTCTGGAAATTTGCTTAGAGAGTAGATTTCAGATGTTCTCATCACACACACAAATGATAGCTATGTGAAGAGAAGATATGTTAATTAGCCTGACTGTGGTCATCTCACTCTGTGTGTGTTTGTGTGTGTGTGTATAGCAAATCAACATAATGTACACCTCAAATATATTCAACTTTTATTTAAAAATATGTAAATGATTTGCTTATGATAAGTGAGGATCAGTCAGCGTGTGGGACAAATGAAAACTTGGCAGTGGTTTAGGTGGCAGAAAAGGATGGGAGAATTGAGTTCTCACGTGGCACATGAAGGCACAGGCATGCCAAACCCCAAAGAGTCCAGGCCATGGCAGTCCATGCCATAGTCACATTCTGTGCAGAAATTTAATTGCAGCCATTTAGAATGGCGTTGTTGGCCACAGTAAATTAATTCTGTTCATTAAGATTTTGCGGTGTTGCTTGTACTTCATTTATAAAATTGTTCGGGTCTGATACATCATATGAGAGCTGTAAACCTAGGTACTTTTTAAAACCTATTTTTATATTTTCACATGTTCAGGTACTGTAAAAGGAAAAAGAACTCAATCCTAGCAAATGGTGGTGGCGGGAAGCCACAAGAATTTTTTTTCTTCTGATAAAAGGCATAGTACATCATTCAAGTTTAAGAAATGCTGATCTACTGCAGGGGGTGGAATGGGATACATGAATATGAAAATACAGAGGTAAAACTAGTGAAAAGAAGAACAGAAATAGCAGCAGAGACTGTAAGCTTGAAAAATAAGGATTGAATCCAGGCCGGGGAGACCTGAGGAACAGCATGCTTCTAGAACATTGGAGATGTTCCTACCAACAAAAGAAGTTGACAAACCCAGGTGGACAAGTATGTAGTCCAAATAGGAGGATAACACAAAAACAGACCAGCAGGGAGACTCCACCTCCGATTACTTGAGGTTAGAGGATTTAACCATTCCCTAGAAGAAAGATGGGCAGCAAGCACCCAACCCCTGTGTTCTATCTATTGAGATGAAATACATAGGGCTTAACTTACCTGCTCAAGAAGGTTTAAGTGTAGATTTATTTTAACTCTTTAAACCTGAGGGGTACCTGGCTGGCTCAGTTGGAAGAGCATCCAACTCTTGATCTTGAGGTTGTGAGTTCAAGCCCCATGTTGAGCATAGAGATTACTTAAATAAATAAAACTTAAAAAATTCTTTTAAACCTGTAGATTTTTTTTGGATTGTTATAAAATAATTCCACTGCCTCCAGTGTTAAAGAAAAAAATTATGTGGTGTCCAAGTAGAAACGCTCCATCCCAGTCAGAACATACTAAGGCCAGGTAGGGAACCCCTGTGAGTGAGTGGGCTGGTTGTCACTACACAGATGCTGGTTCCTCAACAACTCCACTTTGAGACTAGGATGATTTGAATATTTCTAGTTAGCCCAGTCTTACAATACCATCATGATATTTCTAAGAGTTGGAAGGGCCAGTCAGTTCATAAAAACCTAACCTGTTGGTTTTTCAGAAGAGAAAAATGAGGTCCCAAAAGGTAAGTTAGTCAAGGCCACTGGCATTCATGATGAAACAAAAACTATAAACCAGACAATAATCCTGACTTCCAGTGTAGACCTCTTTCCACAGAAACTTGACTTCCCTTTCATGTAATGTTTGTATTTTAGAAAATGCCCACAATATATTTTTTTATCATGTTTTGTTAGTCACCATACAATACATCACCAGTTTTCAATGCAGTGATCCACGATTCATTGTTTTCATACAACACCCAGTGCTCCATGCAGTACATGCCCTCCTTAATACCCATCACCAGGCCAACCCATCTCCCCATCCCCCTCCCCTCCAAAATCCGCAGTCTGTTTCTCAGAGTCCATAGTCTCTCATGGTTCATCTCCCCCTCTGATTCCCCCCATTCATTTTTTTCTTTCCTTCTCCTAATGTCCTCCATGCTATTCCTTATGTTCCACAAATAAGTGAAACCATATGATAATTGACTTTCTCTGCTTGACTTATTTCACTTAGCATAATCTCCTCCAGTCCCATCCATGTTGATGTAAAAGTTGGGTATTCATTCTTTCTGATGGCTGAGCTATATTCCATTGTATATATGGACCACTTCTTCTTTATCCATTTGTCTGTTGAAGGAAAATGCCCACTATATTAAACACAAACATGAAACTAATGTGTAGCTACTCTGAGATCCTTTTGGGGTGCATACTTTTCATTACATATTTTTGGATACAATTGCCCTTAGGACCCTTTGAAATGACTTACAAAAGGGTAGACTGAGAAGCAAAACACTTATTTGAGGTCCAATCCGGCCACTCACTGGTTATTAATTCACTTCATTTTCTCGGAGCATCCATTTACTCATCTGTAAAATGAAATGACAAGACTCTCCTCGATTTCCTCATTGGACTAATGTGAAACTGAATTGAGACTGAAAGTCTCAACTGAAAGAACTTGGCGTTAATATATTGTAGAGCATTTTCAGACATCATCTTATAAGATGCCAGCTAAATTATCAGAATATGGGCTAATAGAGTAATTGAAATGGAGGGAATGCCTGAGCTCAAATCCACTTACAAGATGTGTAATACCAAGCAGAGTTACTTCACCTCTCTGTGTCTCTATTTCCTTGTTTGAGAAATGGGGATAATAATAGTGTTTATCTTATAGAGCTCTATGAGGATTATAGGGATTAATTTCTATAAACTACTGTACAGCACATAGTAAGTACTCAATAAGTGTTAGCGATTATTATTATCTTGCACACTTGCTGATGGTGATGTCTTTTTCATCGTTGTAGATGTCTTCTCATTGTTGTACTTGTGTGATGCTTTAGAAGTCAGCAAACTTTAGCACCTCTGGAAACTGTAGATGGGAACCTCTACACCTCTCCTGGGAACCCTTCCATCATTAGCACTGTAATAGGAAAAGCAGAGCTGCCTACCAGAGCCAAGTTGGCAACCAAAGCCATATGCTTCCCCCACTTCCCAAGGCCCAGTTTACATCAGTGGAAGCCTGACAGTACGAGAAGGGACCGGTGTTTGCATTGACTTGGCCGCTGCAGTAGTGCGAAGGGCAGCAGGGGCCTCAGGCAAGGCCACCCCTTGTGGGGATCCTGGCAGAACCTACAAGTCAAACAGGATCAGGGTGGGGCATGATTTGGCCCAGAGAACCCACTGGCACCAGCTCATGAAAGGTGGGAACAGGGAGTGCCCCGGATGATTCAATGGGTGGCATATTTCCCTCGGAGTAGCTGCCAAAAATGCCTCTCAGGCACTGGTTAAGAGGCAGTGAGTACAGGGGTGGCTGGAAGGCCAACTCCTTCAGGTCCGCTTTAATTTCTCTCACACCTCTGTGCCTTCACAGTTATGATTTTCTCTGCTTGGAATATCTTCCTCTCCCTACATGCTGGATAAAAACCAGTCCTAGCTCATTCTTCAAGTCCTAGTTCAGATATGTGGGCAAAGGTTTCTGGGCTCTATTAGGCAGAGCTAAGTGTTTTGGACAGTACACAAACTGTGTATGTATCCCATCCACTATACACTTAAATACTCCATCTTATATGCTTATATCTTACATGCTCCATTCACTATAGCACATTACAACTGTTTGTTGCTATGTTGGGGTCGTGACAATGGGGATGCTCACCAACAAGATTTCCTCTAGCTTTGTCCATAGACCTTGTCAAAGTGGTCAGTCTAGAAGGGCACGTTTCTACCATATAATCCTGCTTCTAACCATAGCTGAATGGACAAGGGGAACCAGTCCCTAGATGGTGATGTGGGCCAGGTTAAATCAGGTTCTCACAGTCAGGGATTTGAATTGGGAGAGACTCCAGCAATGAATAGTAGTAACTGAAGCTGAAAGGTCATGACAAACAGAGAACCTGATGTAGTGGATGCTGTGATGTGCTGCCTAGATCCCAGTCAGGAATGAAGGATTTATTCCCCCTGCTGCTGATGGCGCTGCCAGCAGACAACCCTCAGTTGTTAGCTTTTTTGGGGGGAATTGTCTCTATTGAAGATTTCCCCTCTCCCCACTAAGCATGATCCTTCCCAGGGAAGCCCATTTCCAATGGCTGCTTGGGAAAATTTGGTGTGTCATCTCAGCTTCAGAGTGACCTGTGTAGTTGGCTGAGGCTTTTGTTAGTACTAGGATGACCAACTGTCCCGGTTTGCCTGGGATAGAGAGAGTCGCAGGGACAGAAGCTAAAATCTGGAAAGCCCCCAGCAAATGAGTAGGTCATGCAAGTCAAGACAGCACTGCAGCTCAGCTTCTCTCCGCATGTATTTCTACCAGTTTCTTTTGCCTTCCACAGGTGGGAATCCCAAGAGCACTCCCTCATAAACTCCTGGCCTGTTAATCACCATCTCAGGGTCTGCTTCCCAGGGGACTCAACCCATGACAATGGAGAAGTGATGATGTAAAAGTTTAAATTATAAGGCATCAGAAACTCTAAGTAAGTGGAGACTATAGGGTAGAGAAAAGGTATGTTAAAGGGAGTCCAGAACTCACTTGGTGATGGAAGTGAAAGAAGCTGATGATAGTAGTTATGTCAATAGCAGCTCTGGGCTGAGGGTTCTAGAATCATTTTGGGTCTCTAGTAAATAGGTCTTCTTCATTCTTTTGTAATTTTTATCATAAACTGAAATATTTTGTTCATCAGTTCACTATTGCATTTTTTTTTTTTACTGGAATATAAGTTCCATAAGATTTTGGACCAGGGTTTATAGTATTTGGTGAGACCTAGAACTCTTTGCATCCAAAAGATTAGCACTTCTGCATCAGCAAGGGATTTGGTTGTTGGCCATAGAAACCAAACCAACCTCTCTGGAAATTTTAAGGGAAAGAAATAAACGTACTGGAATAATAATAGGGGTCCTCAAGATCAA
This sequence comes from Neomonachus schauinslandi, assembly GCF_002201575.2. Classification (NCBI taxonomy): domain Eukaryota; kingdom Metazoa; phylum Chordata; class Mammalia; order Carnivora; family Phocidae; genus Neomonachus; species Neomonachus schauinslandi. The sequence goes on from NC_058404.1 coordinate 182,849,497, forward strand.
AGAAAGACAAGGGCTAGAAAATAGGCAAGAACCAGAGGATCTGCCACTAACATCGTGATGACTAGAACCTCCAGCCATACTCAAGGTTCTTGTAACACCGTCAAGATTCCATGTCCTGGGAGAGCATCTGATTGGCTGGGCCTAGTCATATGCTCATCCCGGGGCTGCAGCAGGAATGGAAAAGGGAGAGAGAGAGGAGCAGCTAGCAACTTTGACTTCTGTGGTGTGAGAGTGTACTGACTATCTCAAACACACAGTATGGGGGATTTCCCAAACAAGGGAGTGATATGCTAAGAGGAAGTTGGGGTTAAGGGCTGAAAGCCAAAAAACAACAGATGTCCACTTCAGTGTCCACCTCCCTCCTAGGCTAAAAGCTTTTAAAGCAGGGACTATGAATTTTCATCTTGGTATCCTAGATGTCTAGTGCCTGGTACTCAGTAGGTGCTTAATAGATTTTTTTTTTTGAGGAATTGCAGGTTGGGTGATTTCTCTTATTCAAGAAATCAACACATATGGGAGACTAGTGCTTGCTCCTTCAAGAATTCAAAGATGGATACATAAAACACCAATTCTTAGGGGCTTTAAAATCTAGAAGTGGGGTTGGGGCATACAGACAGTATATCTACATACATATGTATTGTGTGTGATGGACACACTGTAAAGTACAGCTATGTCTCCATCCGTGCCCTGGGTGAGGGCAGGAAGACTTCTGTCATTCTGCCCCTCTGGTTGTATTATTGTCATGAGTGGAATCCCCAGTCACCCTGTGATCCAAGAGGGTGCCTAACTAAAGAGGAGGGATTGTTTTTCACCCTGTTCCAGATACCACGTTGTCTGCCCCCCTCCTAAGCAATTACCTGCAAATCTGTCTTCCAGGGAAAGTTTAAGCACCTTTCACTCAGGGCTTGAAGGATACATTAAAATTTTTCTGAATCAGGGGTGTAGAAAAATCAACCACTGTGCTCCCAGACTGGCTCCATCCCCTTCCCACCAAAATGGGGGGGAGGCATTCAGTGCCCGGACCTCAGGACACTCCATGTCAGGCTCCAAATTGTGCCCCCCACGGATGCTCTGTCTTGTCCTCATGCTCCCTCTTCTTTTGCTTTATTCTCTGTCTTCATACTCTTCCCTCCCAAACTAAGTCTTGTCTTATTCACCCCAGCCCATTTTCTGGGACACCATGTGCTTCTCTCAGAATTCACCAAGTCTCATATCCTCTTTTGTGCCTTGTAGTGGTCCGGCTTCTGGAAAATGCTAGTAAGTCAAAGGCATAGTCTAGGCTATTCTTTCTCCTGTTAGTGAAAAGACTTGAACTAGAGTCCCAAGATAAAAGGGTTGGGAGCTCCCACTCACACTCCTAATGACTCTTGGCTTTGCTCCAGGCATCTAAACCGAACAGTGCACATATCTTTCACTGCTAAAACTAGTCTCTTGCTGAAAAACCTCTAGTTTAAACAAGATGATCATGTAGCTCCCGGTAATATTACTTTAATTTACCGTCCTCGAAGAGCATTTATCCACCTTCCAATTCTGGGTTAGATTACAAAACCCGTTCTGTTAACTTGACAATGAAGCCCCCTGTTCCAGTCACTCTTTTTTTCCTGGGTTTCTTTCCAGGAAAGAATGGGGGATGGGGGCAGGGGGATGCGAAGACTATCCTCACATGCATACATGCATTAGAGAGAAAGACAGGAGGAAAATGGTGGTAAAGGCAGCTAGTTGTCCCCTAATATCCGTTCTGCCCCTTTTCTATAGTCAAAACAAACAAACAAACAAACCTTAATTTTTAGCTACCTACATGCTGCCCGGAATATAGCCTGCATTTCCCAGCCTCCTTTGCAAATAAATGTGGTCATATGATTAAGTTCTGGCCGATGGGATGTGAGGGGGAGTTTCCTGTGTAATTCCTAGCTGGTACCCTTAAAGGGAGGAATGTGCTTTTCCTTTTCCCCTTTCCTTCCCCCACTTCTCCCTTCCTGCTGGCTGGATCACAGACATGGCAGTAGTCATCTCAGACCATGTGTATGAGGGCAACATCCTAGGGATGGCGGAGCAACAAGGTAGAAGGAGTCCAGATCTCTGACACATTCCAGTTGCCATAGCAGCCCTGAATTATTAATGCCCAAACTGTTCCTAAGGGAAAAATGCATTTCTAGTTTATGTTGCTACTATTTTGAATTTTCATTAGAGCAGCTGATCCTATATCTCAGGAGTCAGTAAACTACGGCTTACAGGCCAAATCTGGCCCATGACCTCTTTTTGTAAATAAAGTTTTATTGAAACACAGCCATACCTATTCATTTTTGTGTTGTCTATGGCTTCAATGGCCAGGTGCAGTAAAGACCATATGGTTCACAAAGCTTAAAATATTTACTATCTGGAACTTTACAGCAAAAGATTGCCATCCCCTGTTACATCCTATTAATTCGTGTGTATATCACAATATTAATGATGGTTACTTCAGGATATTTTACTTTCTCCTTATGTTTTTCTCATTTGATCAGTCAATCCTTCTCCAAAAAAAAGAAAAAAAATCTCCACATGAAATGGGTGAATTTACACCCAATTCTACCCTGTATGAGCCTGCAATATCCACACTTTTATTGTTAACTGTCTTCCCTGCCAGAAACATTTGAGCCACTCACCAGCTTTTACAAAAATATGGGATCTGGTATCGTATTTGGTAGGATGATTTTGTTTGCTTGCAGCCAGAATTTGACTTAATAGGTATAATTTATTGCCTCCATCTTTCTCTTCATCTCTTGGCTCTGTTAATTTGTAATAACTTATTTTAAGTGGGCTCTTTGTGCTCTAAAAATGTGGTTGCTGGAAGATTGGAGCTTGCATCTTTCTGGCTAATAGTTCATAAATGTGTCCCCATATCAAATTTCAGAGACAATTCTGATTGGCCTTGCCTGAGTCAAGCTTAATGCCTGAACCAATCAGTCATTGTATTTAGGAGGAGGCAGTGATTTGATTAGCCAGCTGAGGAGGCTCAATGTCAATAATGACATGGATTTCTCTCAGACGAGTGGTTTTATTACCTAAAAAGGAAAAAAGGTAGCCCAGGAGATAAAAGCAAAACAGAACAAACAAACAAACGAACGAACAAAGCAAATGGCTGCTCATTCCAGGCAACTTAGAATTCTTATATATAGTTGTGATTGCTTCTGGGTGTGTGATGTTACATTTATTTGGATGCTAACGTTCATCTCTATTGTCTGAGTTGGATGTGAATTGATGATTATTTAAGTTACTATGCTAAGCTTAGCACATCACAGTGTCTATGTCAACTCAGAATAATTCTTTTTTTTTCCTTTTAGCCATGACTATAGTTTACAGAATCTAAATGTCTGAAAACTGAGATATAGGCAACATCCAGCTTTCTGCAAATAGCAGGATATAAAAAGGCAGGATTAAGTAGTAGCAGATGAAGGGGGGTATAAGGAGTTAGACAATGTGGATTTGAGGCTCTGATCTTCTACTTCTTGAGTGGACCATTTATTTAGCATCTTTGAGACTCAGTTAACTCTTCTCTAAAATGGGAATGATAAGGTTGATCACTCAGGATTGTTTTGAGGATTACTTCTCTATCCTGACCGTGGGTTCCATTATGGGCTTTCAATTATTTGGGTGCAAACTTGTGTCTGTCGATTGGGTTCTCAAGTTACTGTCAGCTCACAAAGGAGCATTTGGCAAGAGAAAATTTGTTGACCAAGTAAAATTCAGAGGTGAAAAAGCAACTGGCTTCAGATCCGTGACATTATCAGATTAAATCTTTTCTTGTGCCCACAGAGTTCGATGCTTCAGGTGAGTGCTTGGAATCTTTCATTTTCTGTAGGTTTCCAAGGGGCTCCCAGGAGAAAGCCAATCATTTTGTTAAATTGCTGTTTCAGTTACTACCCACTTTTGATGATGGTAGATGGTATTTTTCTTTTTCTTTTCTTAAATTCATGTTCATTCAGCTCAGTCTAATCACATAGGGATTAGGGGAGAATAATAGCTGGGGCATCTCAGAAATTCTAGGTTACATGCTTGCTTCTAAACCACAATATGCTTGCCAGGCTTTAATCTATCCATGCCTCAACTGACTCATCTATAAAGTTGAGATAATGGTCTTGAGTAACCTATTGGGTTAAGAAGCTGACATATGACCATTAGGAGATAAAGGGATAAGCCAGAACTTTCAAACAAGATGGTATCAAGCAGTAAGCTGCCAAGGTCAGGATGAAGACCATTAGGTCTCAAAAACTTACTGTCTGAACAGTATGAAAGGCCATAAGCACTTATGCGTTTTACTAATGTGCTATGGGGCAAGACAGAGAAGACTCAATCTGTCTCTGAAGAGAAAACAGGGGCACAGAGAGAGCTATTTCATGTCTCAGTGTCCTATGGAAAGCTCTTCTAGACTGTTAAGAGCAAACATTTACTCAGTTGTTCCAGGTGATAGGGGTTTACTGTAAGGATGCTTAGCTAGAAGTACAGAAAGGCAACATCAGCTGAAGTTTTCCTAATGGAGATCCGGAGGCTTGCTCAGAACTGCACATCATTCCAGGTCCCAGCAGCCACTCTAGGGATGCATCTCTCTGGTGACTCAGCTGTCCCTTTGTTGCTTCTACAGGACTGAGTTTGCATCTGCTACTCTTGCTGATTTCTGCTCCACCTCTGCCTACTCTCTGTTCAACCTCATGCTTCCTGCTCATCCACTGCCTGTGATGCCTGCTTACAGGCATCGCCCATGGCTTTTTTGGTTTTCTCAAATGCTAGTTTTTCCAATTACTCTCTTTCTATGTGGCTCAAATTCAAACTTTCCTAGAAAGAGAACCCGCCTATAACACAGATGCCTTTGGCTCCGGCACAAAGCCCTATTCAATCATTTGCAGCCAGGGTGGTTGGGTCTTATTATCCAAAACATGGTATTTTACATGTAAGCTATGAAGAAAAAGGTATATGAAACTCTCAGGCATTTTAAGGCTTCATACCATGTCCATTACTTGTTTAATATCTGCTTTGTATCACAAAATTGTTGCAGCTGTTATATTGATAACACCACTGTAATATAGAAGGTAACCAATACCTCATGCAAGGTGCTAGAATGCTCCATGGAAATTCAGTGAGAAAGTTGATTTGAACCTGGTGATTCAGAAAGACCTCATGGGTGAGGTGAAAATAAAATGGAGCATTGAAAGATGGATAGAGTTTTGATGGAAAGGAGTAAGGATAGTGCATTCTAGGCAGGGGGAACAGTGTAAAAAAAAAAAAAAAAAGCACAGGGGATGGGTGAGCTACCCAGTTTGAGTATGTCAGAGGCTTTCACAGGGAGAGAGGAAGGGGAGCTAAATTTGAAAAATTTAAACGCCAAGCTCAAGAGTCTGAACTTTATTTATTGAGTTGACATTGGAGGAGGCATTAAAGATTTCCAATGTGGGCAATGACAGGATTGGAGCTGTTTTTAGGAAGAGTCTTTCGACAGCTGGGTATATAATGGGTTGAGGTGGGGAACAATGGAAGACAAGGAGATCATTATTGTTATGCTAGGGTGTGTCAGAGAAAACAAAATGAGATAATAGATGTGAAATACCTGTCAGAGGTACCGAGTAAGAGCTTCCGGTTACTGAGTGCTCACTATGTGTAGCCCTGTGCTATGGGCTTTCCGTACCATATTTTATTTAATCTAACAATGATATTATAAGGTAGGAATTATTAGTCTTATTTTAAAGGTCATGAAGTAAAGACTAAGAGTAATGTAGTAATAACCTGTTAAAGATCACCTGTTAATGAGTGATAGAAGTAGAATTTATTCTCAGGTCTGGAGGACTCCAAAAGTAATGCTTTTTGGACTCCACTAGACCACCTTCCAAGGTCATTGGCAACTGACTTAATGAAGGGGCAAGAAAAAAAAACTGTGGAAAAGAGTGTCAAGTTTTCAAGAGCAGTTAATGGGGAGTGTCCCTGTGCTATGGACAGGAGTTAAACAAAGGAGTACTTTTTTGGAGGGGGGTTGGGAGTTTAAAAGGAAATCTGGGGAGATGAACAAGGTTATGAGCTTACTTAGACCTTCCCTTAAGGCAAAATACATGAATCAACCTAAGCAGCAGTGGAAGTCATAGGACATAAAGAGGTCGGGAGACTTAGTATTACAAAAGTGGACCAATCAGGTACTCCATCTCTTCTCTTGTATTTGGACTGGCATGAATGACCACTCTGTTCTGGAAACCACACTGCCCTACAAACCCAATTGATCTTCTGCACCTGCCTGCTAGTATTAAACAATGCCAACATGTGGGCCCAGTCTACCCATTCTTTTAGAGGAAACCCCTGCCTACAGCCCTGGGGAGGAGGTGGCAGCCACATTTGTAACACATGATCCTACCAACCTGGCCACAGCTGGCTGGAGAGTAACCAAACCACAGATTGACTAGTAACCTATGCCCCACTGGGTGGTTGATTAATGCTGAAGGATGAACTCTTTTGCACACTACACATCTGGTAGATAGACTTGTGTCTCTAATTTGTTAGACCTGTCTAACAACAGACTAAATAGTGTTTTAAGGACAAGGCTGAGTCCTTATGATTTCCTCTTATCACTGCATCCTTCAGGTCCAGCACCATGTCTAGCACATTGTAGGCAATCAATAAATACACATGGATGAATGTATATTTAAATCTTAGCTGTGGACACAGCTTTGGCTCAAATAAGGGGTATGGAATTGTGTATAGTTATTGTGTGTGCTTTTGCTACACTGCTAAATAATTTATTTTGTTCTATCATAGGCAGTTGTGTCCATGTCTATCTTCCTTAATAATTATTATGAATGCTAATAATGCTAGGCACTTTTCTGAGTGTTTTATGTGCATTGACTTGTCACTTCTTCACAGCAATACTAAGCATTAGATACTCTTCTTGTCTCCTTTTGAAGGATGAGTATATGTATCCAGGGAAGTTCTTTAGTCTAAAGGTTACAAAGTTAATTAAATGGAGGAGCCCAACTTCCTCTGCAGAGTCTGTGCCCATAACCCTTTCTGCTACATTGCTCTTTTGGGTTAGATGGTAAGCTCCGTGAAGTCAGTTTGACTCATATCCATTATTTAATACTTGTCACCTAGCAAGTTGTCAGTACATGTGTGTGATGTTGAGTTGAATCTTTTCCCAACTTGGCCAACATGGCCTGCATCATTTCCTGTTATCTATTATATCGTATGTAGAGAGGCCAGGTCTTGCTAGGTATAATGAGAGTTCAGATAATATTGGGGAAGTTGGGGTTGCAAGTGGCGGTAAAGTAAGATATCTGGGGCCAGAAAAACCAGAGGAGGATGGTCGGGCTAAGGGCTCTGCACACACCACTTTGTGATCATGGAAGATGTTTGAGAAGATGGGGAATGAGGTAGTCACATGGGGCAGGAGTGCTGAGGGTAGAATGTCATTGATACTTCTCCCCATTCTGGAAGACTGCCTTGTTAGGTAGAGCAATGTTGGCAGTCCTCCGCTTTAAGAAATCAACTTTTCTGCCTCAGTGGACATTTAGTGGGTATTGCAAATTCAATAGTAAAATTTTGACTAGTTGGTTTTTCCTCTGAAAACATATGACTTCCTCTGGAAGAATGACTGTGGCTTTGAATCTGTGGGAAGTCAGTGTTCTTAGAGTCAAAGGTATTTTCACCATAGGGTGTACCTACGCCTGGGCTTATACAAAGATACCTTTGTAGTGCATTCTCCTGGGAACTCTGGTGCCTCAGAGAAGCGAACCCAGGCCCCACAGGTGGTCCACGGCAGATGTGTTGGATGCAGAATCTTGCAGCCTGCCTCTTAGGACCTTTCAACTTTCCCTCTGGTTCAGATATGGGGACACTTGCAAGTCTATTCAAGGGCAGTTTATCTAGGACCTATGTGAGACCTGGAAGCCCAAGTCACATCCACATGGAACCTGTATTGCAGAGTGCCACCCCAGGAGGGACAGAGAGTGTCCTTAGTGACAGAGAAGGTGAAGTACTCTGGTGCCACTTTGAGCTGTTTGGGGTAGCTTTGGCAGCCCGTGACATTATGGCAGTGGCCACAGGGGCTGGTGGCATTGGCAACAGCGGAAGGTCCGGCATATAGTAGTTTTATGGAACCCTGTGTGGCTTGATCATATCTTTGCCATCTGTGTGGTGCACCTTTGTGGGCATGAGAAGCTTCTGCTGTAGTTCTTTCTAGGAATCCAGGGCTGTAGAGGGAAAAAATGATGTGCACCCAGGGTCTCTGAGAAGACAGTCTCATGAGGACATACCAGATGTCTTCAAGGGTTTCGCAGAAACAACTGAGGGAATTTTGGATATAGGGAAAGCTAAAGATCCTGCAGTAGCAGACTGGAAAAAAAATTTACAGAAATAGTGTGTGAACCTATTCCCCTCAGGACTATGTAAGCCGTACAGATTAAGAACAGGTAAGGTTTTCTGTTTCCAGCTCTTCACAGCATGCCTAGCATTCCATGTAATGAACACAAGCTGCAGGCAGCAATGATGGACCGGCCTTCTGACATCATCCCACCCCGTTTATGGGTTTGACAACCTGTCAGCTCAGTGCAGCCTGTTGATGCCTCTGCATGAGTCAGTCTGTTAGAGCCTGTCAACATGAATGGATGTGTGTTCTTCGTGCTGATAGCCTAAGCAGGAAATGTTGGCTTGGTTAATATTACTGAATGAGAACTTGATGAAACTTTGGAATCTCGAACTAAATGCTAATTTTGATATGGTTTTATTTTTAAAAATTCCGCTGCGTGCCTGTTTATTTTTAACAGGATGTTAAAAAGGGACTCTCTCTATCTTAGAGGTTTTTTCAGAAGCTTCAAAAGCTGAGAACAGTACAGTGCCTGCCCAGTGCAGCCTTTTATGACTGATAAGGGGCTAGACCAACTGTGTGGAATATGCTGAGAAATTATAAAGCTTTTTCTGCCAGCTTTAGCCCAAGAGCCATGCCTGGGCAATCGATGGAGAAAAGAAAGAAGTGAGGAGACCGAGGAGTGGGAGTGGTGAGAAGAAATCCATGGGGTACATCGTGGGGTTCTGGGCGTTTCTGTGCCTATTACGTCGAGGTGGGAGGGAAGTGCATTCCCTTCGCCATATGCCAAGTGAGGAGGGTTTTTGGAGAGCTAGTTGCAGAGATGGGTAAGAGTCTCCTGGAGCTTAGGGGCACAGGGGCTGGTATGTGACTCTCACAAGGAGTCTACAAGCCTGGGGCTGGGTCGATCGCCTTTTCTCCGGCAGCAGGGTGAATATGGTATCTGAGTAAGCTGCTCTGTTTGTAGTTGTGAACCCTAAGCATGTGGCCCCTGAAAGGAAGTTGGTCTGGTGTCATCCTCAAAGATAGCTGGACCGATGGCCTTTAGAGGGTCTTACCTTGGTGAGAGTTCTTTGCTACAGATGACAGAACCCCCTCCAGTCAGAACCACAGGGAGAGATTTAGTATAGGGTGTTAGTGACTTACAGAATCTTTGCAACAGGTTTTAAATCTGGTCTCTGGGAAACCAGTCTCAGAACCTCACCCTGGGGAGAAAGCTGCTGCTGACCCTCTGTTGACTCCAGGACTGAGCTGTACCTGCAGTCACTCACATCGGTACCAGGGAAGCCATGTCTGCTTGCCGTTTCCTCACATGAATAACTCTGGCCTGAAAGCCTCATGTGGTGCCTCTGATCAGCAGAATCTTGGTCACATGTCCAGGCCCTAGCACCAAGGGAACTGGAAAATGTTGCATTGTGGATTCTTCCATGGGAAGCTGGGGTTCAGACTGTGGGGAACCGTAAACATGCAAGAGGGTGCGAAAATGACAGTTGTCCACTTACCTTGAAAGAAGGGTCGGGGCTGAGGGGAGACTTCTAGGCAGCCAGCTGGCGGACAGGCAATGCCTAGAACAAAAGAGTTGGATTTGGAGGTGCCTAGAAGGAAGTTTTCCAAAGGTCAGCAACAGAGCTCCAGGAGACCATGAGTTAGCTGTGGACATCTGCCATGCCACAGAGCACCAATGCCCCTTTTCAACTGCTCCACACAAGTAAGCCCTTTCTTCCACCTTCTCCTCCTACCATCCCCCTATGCTGGATACTGAAGATCCTTAACCAGCAACTAGTAAGTGGGAGAGGAGGAGGAGTAAGAAGGATAGAGAAATCTACCACATCCTCTTACCTACTGTAAGCCTGTGTTGAAGGGTGGGTAAAGTGTCAGCAAGGTGAAAACTTGTAGTCCTCCTCCCCCAACTAGCTTTATTGAGATATGATTGACACATAACATTTATAAATTACAAAATGATTACTACCATAGGATTAGCTACCACCTCCATCCTGTCACATCACTATCATTTCTTTTTTGTGGTGACAATATTTAAGATCTAGTCTTAGAAACATTCAAGTGTATGATAATAGTATTATTAACTATAATCGCCATGTTGTACATTAGATTCCCAAACTTATTAATCTTTTTTAAAGATTTTATTTATTTAATTGACAGTGAGAGCGAGAGAGCACAAGCAGGGAGAGTGGCAGGCAGAGGGAGAGGGAGAAGCAGGCTCCCCGAGGAGCAGGGACCCCAGCACAGAGTTTGATCCCAGGACCCCGGGATCATGACCTAAGCTGCAGGGAGGCACTTAACTGCCTGAGCCACCCAGGTGCCTCCCAAACTTATCAATCTTATAACTAGAAGTTAGTACCCTTTGAACAATATCTCCCCATTCCCCTTCCCCTGTGACCCCTGGTCACCACTGCTCTCTACTCCCTGTATCTCTGAGTTTGGCTTTTTAAAATTCCACAGTTAAGTGATATCACAGTGTTTTTCTTTCTCTGGTTTAGTTCTCTTAGCATACTGCCCTCAAGGCCCATTCAAGTTGTGAAAGCTTGTAGTTTTGATTATTTTATTATTACATTGAATTGGTCTCTATTTATAGTTGAAATGACCTGAGGACCTTTTAGTATCTAAGAGCAATGGGGAAAAGTTTGGGACCTCACCTGAGATTTTACCCCAGAGTAGGGAAGAAGACCAAAGAGCACATTGAATGGGCAAGGAGAGAAAGAATAAAATGAATTCTGTGGGCCCTCTGGTAGGTCTGGTTTATTCAATTAGCTGGTTATAAGCATTATTATTATGAAGATATATCTATTGTTGCTTTGATTCTATTCTGTTTGTAAAATCAACTGAGAATACAGTAGACAACGCAGAAAAAAGAAGGCAAGGGAGACATTTATAGCTTATTGTTGCAGCTGTTTTTATCCCCAAAGGCTGGCTGTGGAAAATCGAGAATAAAAGAGATCAGTCCAAGCTCCTGCACAAGGAGTAACTTAAAAGTGCCACTGTGCTATTCTCTTTACAAACATTATTGTCTTCTATCCTCAGAAGAGCCCCATGAGGTAGGTATAATCACCCCAAGTTTATGGATGAAGAAACTAAGTCTCGGGCAGACTAAGCAGCATCCACAGTGTAGTTAAATAGCCAAGTGGGGGCTCCATCCCTTAATCTTACTCTGCTGCCCAACTGATTTGTGCTGTATCTTAGATGTGTCCATCCTAGTCTGTTTTGTTTTGTTTTTTTTTAAGGAGGACATTTCTGTTATCATAACAATAGATGGCTTTTACTGAACACTGAAGATATTTCAGGCACTGTTCTATGCACTTCATACATTTTCTCATTTCATTTTCCCATCAGCTCTACAAGATAGGTGCTATTGTTGTTCTCACTTGACAAATGCAGAGTGTCAGACAAACTAGCCTGAAAGCCATGTAACTGGTGAGTAGTGGAGTAGGGATATATATTCCAGCAGGCTGACTCTTCAGGGCAGACTCTTAACTACCACATTCTACCACCATGGGATGTACCAAGGTTGAGTCAAAAGGAGAAAAGACCAGCCCACCAGATTCCCAGCCTTCCAGGAATGAGAGAGGAAACAGTCTTCCTTCTTATGTCCCTTATGCCATTACCTATTCCTGCTGCTCTCCCCCCATTTCAGTGGGAGGGGTTCAAGGTGAATCACCACTTCCGTGTGAGCCAGGATGCTACTCTCATCTCTCCTCTGGTATTCTGCTTCATATAAACCCTCTACTATGTCTGCAAATCCACCTCCTACCCTAATTTATGAGCTAGTGGCCAAGCATCTCTTAGGAGACAAACTGTCTCAATGAGCCATTTTGCTTGGAGAAAAGACCATCTGGGCAGGCAAGGCTGAGTGAGAAAGGTAATAAACATTAAAACTGCCCAACAGAGAAATATACAAGATTTGGGTGGAGGGAACAGGAGGGTCCTGACTACATGGCAGGATGAGGCAGGAACCAAGTGGAAGAAAGAACCAAAGAGAATTCTTTGAGGGTCAAATTGACCAAGGGACTTTAAAGAAAGGGACTCATATTTAACTTTATGGTTTTCTGTAATAAGCAGGGATGTAATATCTTAACCTTTGAGTGAAGTCTGCTACACACAATCTTAAACTAGTGGCACTTTGGAAACTGAAGTGTTTGAAGGATTGGCTTGAGGGCAACACCTTGGGGAAATCCTCTTGTGGAGGATGGAACAGGGAACAGAGGTGGAGAAACAGTGGAAGCAGGAACCTCAGAGGGTTAAAGAAAATATGAGTCACCTCTCATTTCCAAGGCACTTTGGCATGTTGGGAAGAATGCTAGATTTACTAGGGTGTGTATAATGGATATTTGAGCCAATTTCTAACTAAATTCATAGCAACCCGAAGAACTTGGGAGTACCCAGAGTTGCACCTCTCTTCTTGCTCCACAATGTCAGCTTCTTTTGCTACAGACCTTCCAACTCATCCTCAGTCTCTATCTTTATCTCAGCCACTCCCATTTAACACAGAATTTAATTTCTCTACTACTCTAAACTTGGCTCCATTTCCTGGCTTCTGAGTCTCTCTCTCCTTCTCAACTCCTCAATTCGAGAATGATATCCTGGGTAAAAATCTCCCTACATCAGTCAGCTCCTGAGAACACCCCTTCTGTTTTCTACTCCACCCTCACTCCTCATTCAGGTCCATGTGCAGAAACTGGGAAGAAGCTGGGATTTCTGTAGACCCACCTTGTGGAGGAGATGCATGAGTTAGCATTTGGTTGCAGAAAACAGAACACACTCTAGTCAATTTAAAACAGAAAGGCATTTATTAATGAATATTCAGTGGCTTAGATAACCATTGGCAAGTTGAGTTTCTAGGAACAATACTCAAGCCATGCCGCAGAACAAGAACACCAAATTAGCTACGAAATCTTCCATAATCAGGAAGCTGCTTCTATAGCTGCTGGCTCCAGTACCACCCACCACCATAATCAGAAATCCATACAATAGTCAGGACACCAACATTATCAAGAATATGCCATAGTGAACCTCTCATAACTTGCTAGTTGTAGAATCCCTACTTAGAAAATGGAAGGCTTGGGTCCTGCCACTAGACTCACACAAAGCTAATGACTGGTTGCTGGGGCCATGCTGATTCTGCCATCGTGGTGTTTGCCTACAGAAATGGCAGAAGCAGAAGGGTAGCATTCATCTTGGTGTCTACCTCAAATCTCGCACTAGTGATTTCAGTAATGGAATCAAAATGATGCCTAGAACTCTAGCTGCAAGGAAGCCCAGGGGATACTGTTTAGCTTACTAACCTTTTCTGCACAGGAAGGCACATCAGAAGAAGGTTGGAAGGGATGTTGTACTTTGATCAATTGCGTTTATCACAGATGGTTAACCTCGCTCTTCAGTGGCTCTTCAGCATCTTTTTCTAAATAGATTTATTGCCCACCTCTTTGGAATGACTAAGGATAGTCCTGTTTGGCTCAGGAAAGGAAAACTCATTATCCGCTATTATTAATCATAGATTGTATTGTAGCCTCTTCCAACTTGTTGATGCACAGTAATTTAGGAATGGCCAAAAGCAGATAAATAGCCATTTCCCCTCCTTGGTACTAAGCCATTGCATTGGTTTGTTGGCTTGAGGTCCATGAGGTAGATCTCTTTGCTGAGGCAGTACTGACAGCAGAAAGGATAAAATCTTTCAGATTTTTTTTTTCTCTAGGGAAATACAAGAAACAACAAGTTAAGTAGTTGATACTTATTTTCAGTACCATGTTTTAATTTTCTCCATCTCTCTTGTAGGCTGAAATCACACACACTATCTTTTCTCTTGTTTTTTTCAGTCTTTGAGTGTTCTTCAGTTATGTCCAGCTGGTTCCAGTCATTAGTAGGCTCTTCCCAAGATAGGTCAGTCCTACTGGAAACAGGAAATACTGGAAACCTCACTAGAAAATCAGGTCCATTTCTGGCCTACTTTTGCCAGAGTTTTGATAAGTATCCAAATTTTTGCTTGTTTATTCAAATCAAGCTTTTGAATCTCCTGAGATCTAACCCTTGCAACTGGTAAGCCAACAGCCTGAAGGCAAAGAAAAAAAAATCACACATTTTCTGGCCAATCCTTGGAAAAATGCTCTCTTCTCTCTGTCACGATACTAATTTACACATGTTCCAAAGCTGAGGTCAGCTGGTTGAAATTGGAAAGGCAACTTTTAACAACTGAACAATCCAGCAGTAAAAATTATTTGGATTATTCCAATACCAAATTAAGTCTTATTTATTCTTATTTAAGGTGCTGGAAGAATATATGCATTATTAAAATTATATGGATTGAGTCTCAAAAATATGGTTTAAAATTTATAATGAAAATCAAGCATTGGATCATAGAATAAGAGAACTTATATTTAGAAGGGAACCTCTGGGCACCAGTATTCTTGATTAGGTCATATTCACTTATCTTGGGTCAGTGGGTGTTATTGTAAATATGGTTTTGTTTTTCTTAAGGAATCCTTGGCAAAAAAAAGGATGCATTTGTTTAGAGGAAGGCAGTAACTAGTATTAGGAAAAAAACAAGACATAAAAATATCCTTTCATAAGGCATTGGTGTTGAAACAAATTATGGGGCTATATATATGAACTTGGGCAAGTTATTTTACTTTTCTGAGCTTATTTCCTCATCTATATGGAGTTCAACTTTTTCTATTCTCTCCTTTATATCCCTATTGGTCAAAAGGGCTCAGTTTAAGGATGAGAAAGCTTATTCCACTAATTTTTATTCCATCGAGTCAATGGAATATTCCTTAAATCTTTCTGAGAGTCTCAGGAGTGTCTTACATTAACTCCCAGACAAATCCACTATATTGACTACCATGTGGAGTACATCTTTCTCCTCAGCTTCCCACCTCTAATGCACATCATCATCACTTCAGGCTACCATTGGGCAGTAATGTCTCCTGATGGGCACCACCTCTCTAATGCCATATTTGTCCTGGTGCAGTCATCAATACACTGCATGCCTCGAGGTGTCAAAGCTATAAAGTTGTTTGTAGCCAAGTGGAGATGGAGACTGGCTCACTCCATGTATTACTTAGGATGTTTTTGGTTGCAGATTAATAGAAAATTCAAACCAACCTGGATCAAGCAAGTAGAACTTATTATCTTGCTAGAGAGTTCAGTAGAAGTCCAAAGATAAGAAGGCATATGTACCAGTGAGCATTAAGTTAGAGTTAGAAACAGAGACCCAGACTAACAGTGGCTTAAATGAGCTTTGTTTCTCTCACACACATATAAGGCCAGACATAGGAAAGCCAGGGCCTCTATCATAACTGTGCTCAACAAAATCTGGAGAAACTTTCATCTTCTTCTAGTTTCCTTCCCACTTACTACTCTGTCTTTTCTGAAAGGGGTAAACATTGTCACCATAGATCAAGATGTTGGCTAGATCTTCAGTCATCATATTCGTGCTCCAAGAACAGGAAGGAGAAAAGGGTAAGGTTGTCCATGAACCAGCTGTCTTGTAAGGAAGTTTCCTAGAAGCTGCCACATGACATATCTGCTCATGTTCCATCAGCCAGAACTTAGTCATGCAGCCATACCAAACTGCAAGGAGAAGATACCTTTATTCTGGATGGTCACATGCCCAGCTATAACAGGGCTCTCTCACATGGAAAATGAGGAGAATAAATTCGGAAGGAATAGTTTCTGCCAAAGCACTTTTCAGGTTGACGAATTCCAGAGGCTTCAACTCTGTTTTCTTGTGATTCTTTTGGCTTTGTTCTACTCAGTGTTTTAGCTTCCTTTGAATTTGGTAACAAAACAACAGAAGCAGTTCAAGAATATGTCCACCATGACAATGCCCAGAGAGAGGAGGTTGCTTCTGCATGTGCTTTTAAAGGAATGTGAGCAAAGTTTCCCACAAGACCCTAGCAAAACTGGATTTCACCCTTTGCTCACATTTGAGTCAACGATGGCAAGGGAGAAGGGTTTACATCTATATCAGTCAAGCACATCCCCTCAGACTGGGGGTGAGGCCAGTTTCTCCAGAGTAAGCTTCCTCTTCAAGGAAAAAGAGTGGAGAACTGAACAAAGTTGGGATTGCACTAGGAAAGAAGAAAAGAGAAGAACAGATGTTGGGTGGAGGACCCTCTCACCTGGGCCAAGGAGAGGTGGCTCTAAAGCCTACAGCTTACGGCCCATGGGCATACACAGTTTTTAGAGAAATGATTCTTTATGTTTTCTTTTGTTTTGTTTTGCTTTTATATCCCTTAGAACCCAGACATGAATCCTTATAAGCGGGTTCAAGGATATCCATGGTAAACACCACATTCTACTGACCCTTCAATGGGATATTTGTAAATGGGTCAGGATCACTGTGCTCAACTTCCCTTAGTATGAGGTTTCTCTGGTAAAGTTCTCCACTCCTTCATGCAAGTAGACATCTGACGGATTACTTGACAAGGCACGGCAAGATGGACATTACTTAAATCCAAGATGGAAGCTCTACTGTATGTAAAATGGGCATAGGAGTCACCCACCCCAAAAATATTGTTTTGAAAATAAAATATATGGCCTTTGAGTGGTATGTTCTCATTTCTTTATGCCACTAATCTCCAAAGAACAGTGCAAGACACATGGTGGTAAATAATACATAGTTGTTAGGTGTTTTCAACACTAGATTAAATAAGACAGCACATGTAGAGTACTTAGTATACAATAGACATTTTATAAATGTGAGCTTTTTCTGGATAGGCCCTTAATGTCATCAGTGGCCTCTACTCCAGAGGAATTTCAACAACTCAGAACTATTGACGGAGTCCCTGGTTTCCATGAAAACAGCAAGACCAAATTCATTTTTAAACTACCCCCCCAAAATCATGTCTCATGTTGAAGCACCAGAATGACAATTTCTTTATTTCTTTGCCCCTGGGAGAGGAGTGAAAGGAAGAGCATCCTTTCATTGTCATTCAGTGGAGAGGAGATTGCAAACATGAATAGTTGAGTCTGGTGTGGTGGGCGTCTAGCAGCATGGAAACAGAGGAGCCTTGGCTAAATTGATTTGATACTTGAAGTAGTTATTGGATGAAACATTATTTTGATGAAGAAAGAGGCAATTGTTAGTAATTGTAATTTAACTATAATGAGGTTGTAAAAACTTGCATTTTATTATTGATCTTACAAGGCCTGTGAGTAAGAGAAGAAATGGTTGGAATTATAAGTCAGTTTTTTTAAATTAGACATTTAATTATGGTGTTTTCAGACAAGGCATCGATATTTCCTGGGTTGTTTAAATTTTGTCTAATCATAGTATTACAGTATTCTATTTTTTTCCCTAGTTTGAATAGTAGTTATCCTATTGAATAGTAATATCCTTCATACATTAGTTTTAAAGTATACTCTAGAGGCTTAAGTCTCTTTGATACAAGTTTATGTACTTCCTCACATATGGTGTTGACATGTGTGAAATCTAATTGTGTTAAATAACTCACTGGGAGCAATGCGAAAGGACAGACTCATCTGACAGAATTGATTTTCTTTCTGTTCTCCAGGAAGACACTGTAAGTCAGTCATTTCATATGTGGGGTGAGAATCAGGGATTGTTTCTTCCAGGGACTGGCTGGTTGGAAGGCAGACTCCTCTCTTTTCTCTAGCCTTATTCAATAATCAGCTCAATCCCCAGGCTCCATTGTGGGGGAGAATAGAACATTCCCCTTAGACTTCACCAAAAATGACATAAAGTTCATAGACCATGATTCTCCTTTTGGGAAAATTATTGGTCTTTACTATGTACTTTTACACATAGAAATGATCTCTCACTTCTGCATTCTCTGAGTTTCTAATTTTGAATCTCTCATTTGCTCTTCCACAGGTATTCATGGAACACCATTTTACATTGTTTTCATGGTGCTCACATGTTTTGGAAAGAGGAGGACCAAAGTTAAATGTAAATTAAAAGTAAATTAAAAGTAAATAACCATAATTCATCTTTGTGTCCTGCAGAGCTTATTACCTTGATTATCTACCATAGATATTCTGTTTGTTTGAGAATGGAAATGCATTTTTAGTCAGGAGATTTCAAGCTTTTGAAACCATTGCTTTTGATTTCAACTTAAATATCAGTTTATATCATTAAGTTGATTTCAACTTAAATACCAGTTAAGTATCAGGGCGCCTGGGTGGCTCAGATGGTTAAGCCTCTGCCTTCGGCTCAGGTCATGATCCCGGGGTCCTGGGATCAAGCCCCGCGTCGGGCTCCCTGCTCCGCGGGAAGCCTGCTTCTCTCCCTCCTTCCTGCTCGAGCTCTCTCTCACTATCTCTGTCTCTCTCAAATAAATAAATAAAATATTTAAAAAAAAAAATACCAGTTAAGTATCAATTTAAAAAATACGGAAGACCACGACCAAGAAGTTGACAGTTCTGTAATCTGACTGCTAGAACATGGTGGTTTAGGTGGGATGCGGAGCACAAGAATGGAATTTTATCTGGGTTATAGTTATCAGTTTTCAGAGCCTTTGAGGGGAGAACTGCTTTAGATCACAGACACCCGCCCCCCGCAAAAAAAGATTTGGCAGTTTACAATTAAATTCTAATTGTCGAGGAGTAGGAAAGTCCACCACTTTTGATGGAACTGGGAAGTACAAGAAGTGCTGTGGAAATTCAGGATGTAAAGAAAATTTTTTGCTTATCATCTGGCTTAACCTGATATTATTTTATTGCTTTTTGGTGACTTTTATTGGACTTTGTGATATTTACCTTTTAACCTAAGTTGGAAAGTTGTTTTTGAAGATACCTGTTCTGGAGAAGAAAATGTCAAACAGGCTGAGTTTAGGGAACTATTAGAGGACAAATATTTCATTAGACAAGGGAAATGCATGAAATTTAGATTACAGGTATACAGTGTATTAAGTAAGTGAATTTAGAGAAACTTGTACCAAACAGCAAGACATTGTAGGACTGCTGAGGAGAGGAGCAGGGAAGGCTGTTGAATGTTTACATTCTTTTGTATTTAAGGGTGTGATGAGCCAAGAACACAGTTGGAGTTCATCGAGGAGCATTCCTGGTGCTGCCTCCTCACGTGAATGATATTGTCATGAGAAAAGTCACATGCAAAGTAACATCATTTTGGGAAAAGTTTGCTGAAGAGTTCAGGGAGATTTGTCCCCTGAACAAAGGATGAGATTATAGAGATCCTGTGGTGCAAATACAAACAGTTGTACTTGAGACAGTGGACTCAAAAACTTCTGGAATAAATGCAGACCTGGTACGTTTCTTGCTGACTCAGTCACAGGCAGTATAAATTTGACAAAAGTGGATGAATTCACAATTGCCTTAATTTCCCGGTGGTGGTCTTCCTGTATGGAGGACACCGGAAACTATTCCTCTTAGGACCTGATTTAATCCTGCAGCAATTGTGGTGGCATGCTGCTGTTAGCAATTTTTGCTGCTTCTCTCTGCTACCAAGGAGATTCCAGCTCACCAAAAGTGGTTAGGATTGCGTGGTAGGCAACCTCCTGGTATTTATGCCCGTGTGTAATCCCCTTCCCTTGAGTGTGGGTGGGACTTACTAAGTCACTTCTAACAAATAGAATTTGCAGAAATGATTGGATGTCATTTGGAAAAGATCCAGTTATACATAGACTGTGGCTTCCTCTTTTTTTTTTTTTTTAAATTTTATTATATTATGTTAGTCACCATACAATACATCATTAGTTTTTGATGTGGTGATCCACGATCCATTGTTTTCGTATAACACCCAGTGCTCTATGCAGTACATGTCCTCCTTAATACCCATCACCGGGCTAACCCATCCCCCCACCCACCTCCCCTCTAAAACCCTCAGTTTGTTTCTCAGAGTCCATAGTCTCTCATGGTTCATCTCTCCCTCTGATTTCCCCCCCTTCATTTTTCCCTTCCTTCTCCTAATGTCCTCCATGCTATTCCTTATGTTCCACAAATAAGTGAAACCATATGATAATTGACTTTCTCTGCTTGACTTATTTCACTTAGAATAATCTCCTCCAGTCCCATCCATGTTGACGTAAAAGTTGAGTATTCATCCTTTCTGATGGCTGAGTAATATTCCATTGCATATATGGCCCACATCTTCTTTATCCATTCATCTGTTGAAGGGCATCTCGGCTCTTTCTACAGTTTGGCTATTGAGGACATTGCTGCTATGAACATTGGGGTGCATATGGCCCTTCTTTTCACTAGATCTGTGTCTTTGGAATAAATACCCAGTAGTGCAAATGCTGGGTCATAGGGTAGCTCTATTTTTAATTTTTTGAGGCACCTCCACACTGTTTTCCAAAGTGGCTGTACCAACTTGCATTTCCACCAACAGTGTAAGAGGGTTCCCCTTTCTCCACAACCTCTCCAACATTTGTTGTTTCTTGCCTTGTCAATTTTTGCCATTCTAACTGGTGTAAGGTGGTATCTCAATGTGGTTTTGGTTTGAATTTCCCTGATGGCTAATGATGATGAACATTTTTTCATGTGTCTGTTAGCCATTTGTATGTCTTCTTTTGAGAAGTGTCTGTTCATGTCTTATGCCCATTTTTTTTTTAAGATTTTATTTATTTATTTGACAGAGAAAGACACAGAGAGAGAGGGAACATAAGCAGAGGGAGTGGAAGAGGGAGAAGCAGGCTCCCCGCTGAGCAGGGAGCCCATTGCGGGGCTCGATCCCAGAACCCCGGGATCATGACCTGAGCCGAAGGCAGACACCCAACGACTGAACCACCCAGGTGCCCCTCTTCTGCCCATTTTTTGACTGGATTATTTGTTTTTTTGGTTGTTGAGTTTGAGAAGTTCTTTATAGATCTTGGATACCAGCCCTTTATCTGTAGTGTCATTTGCAAATATCTTCTCCCATCCTGTGGGTTGTGTCTTTGTTTTGTTGACTGTTTCCTTTGCTGTGCAGAAGCTTTTTATCTTGGTGAAGTCCCAAAAGTTGATTTTTGCTTTTGTTTCACTAGCTTTGGGAGATGTATCTTGAAAGAAGTTGCCGTGGCCGATGTGAAAGAGGTTACTGCCTATGTTCTCCTCTAGGATTTTGATGGATTCCTGTCTCACATTGAGGTCTTTCATCCATTTTGAGTTTATCTTTGTGTATGGTGTTAGAGAATGGTCGAGTTTCATTCTTCTGTATATAGCTGTCCAATTTTCCCAGCACCATTTATTGAAGAGACTGTCTTTTTTCCATTGCATATTTTTTCCTGATTTGTCAAAGATTACTTGACCATAGAGTTGAGAGTCCATATCTGGGCTCTCTATTCTGTTCCATTGGTCTATATGTCTGTTTTTGTGCCAATACCATGCTGTCTTGGTGATCACTGCTTTGTAATATAGCTTGAAATCAGGCAATGTGATGCTCCCAGCTTTGTTTTTCTTTTTCAACATTTCCTTGACGATTCAGGGTCTTTTCTAATTCCATACAAATTTTAGGATTGTTTGTTCCAGCACTTTGAAAAATGTCATTGGAATTTTGATCGGGATGGCATTGAAGGTATGGATTGCTCCAGGTAGCGTAGACATTTTAACAATGTTTATTCTTCTGATCCATGAGCATGGGATGTTTTTCCTTCTTTTTGTGTCTTCAATTTCTTTCATGAGTGTTCTGTAGTTCCTAAAGTATAGATCCTTTACCTCTTTGGTTATGTTTATTCTGAGATATCTTATGGTTTTTTTGTGCTGTTGTAAATGGAATAGTTTCTCTAATTTCTCTTTCAACAGTTGCATTGTTAGTGTATAAGAAAGCAACTGATTTCTGTGTGTTGATTTTGTATCCTGCCACATTACTGAATTGCTGTATGAGTTTTAGTAATTTGGGGGTGGAGTCTTTTGGATTTTCCACATAAAGAATCATGTCATCTGGGAAGAGAGAGAGTTTGACTTCTTCTTTGCCAATTTGAGTACCTTTTATTTCTTTTTGTTGTCTGATTGCTGTTGGTAGGACTTCTAGTACTATGTTGAACAATAGTGGCAAGAGTGTGCATCCCTGTCGCGTTACTGATCTTAAGGGAAAGGCTCTCAGCTTTTCCCCATTGAGGATGATATTCGCTGTGGGTTTTTCATAGATGGATTTTATGAACTTGAGGAATGTTCCCTCTATCCCTATACTCTGGAGAGTTTTAATCAGGAAAGGATGTTGTATTTTGTCAAATGCTTTTTCTGCATCAATTGAGAGGACCATATGGTTCTTCTCTCTCCTCTTATTAATATGTTCTATTACATTGATTGATTTGCAAATGTTGAACCACCCTTGCATCCCGGGGATAAATCCCACTTGGTCGTGGTGGATGATCCTTTTAATGTATTGTTGGATCCTATTAGCTAGGATTTTGTTGAGAATTTTGGAATCCATATTCATCAGGGATATCGGTCTGAAATTCTCCTTTTTGATGGGGTTTTTGCCTGGTTTGGGGATTAAAGTAATGCTGGCTTCATAGAACGGGTCTGGAAGCTTTCCTTCTGTTTCTATTTTTTGAAACAGCTTTAGGAGAATAGGTATTATTTCTTCTTTGATTGTAGCTTCCTCTTGAGCACACACTCTCACTCTTTCACTCTCTTTCGGGTCCCTCTGTCTGCGGGAAGAGAGCTTCCATGCCGTGAGCCGTCCTATGGAGACGGTCTAGTGAGGATTTCTATTGCTGTGCCTTGTGCTGTGGGACAGAACACCCTCTACCATTTCTCTCCTGTGCCTTCACCAGCTTTTCCCTTACTGTGCTGGTTAAGAACAGAGATTCTGGGTCCAGACACCACCTTTCAACTCCTGGCTCCACACATACCACTGACAGGGTGACTTGGGGTGATTTAATCTAACATCTGCATGCTTTGGTTTCCTTATCCGCAAAACCAGGGTAATAATGGCACCTACATCACAAGGTTCTTGTGAGAATTAAGTGTGTTAGTACATGGTAAGGGCTTACAATAGGCCTGACACATATTTTACAGCTACTTCCTAATACTTTCTGAAATTCAATTTTTTTTGTTTGTTTGTTTGGGGAGAGCCATGTTCTATTTTAAGCATAAAATAGAGCAAAAAGCATCTCAGATCTGCCTGTAGTATTCTTTTCAGCTAATAGCTGCTTCGCTACTCCACTGTCTCCCTCCAACAGATGTCATAGCTTGATGGAAACCAGCATTCTGACCTCTCCAAAATTCTCTTTTCCTCCCTCCCTGCCTCTGTCTCTTCTTTCTTCCTTTTCCTTAACCAACACTACCTGGTTCTACGAAGACTTCTCCCAGCCTGCATACTCACACTCATCATCCCATTTAGCATGAACTCTTGGAGGATGATCATCCTTAGAATGAGAAGAATTATTTTTCCTGCCACAAATCTATTTCTCCTCCTGTCACACTAATAACATCAATATTAAAGTATTAGGATTTGGGGTGAGAGATGTAATAAGATTTCACTTTCTAGTTTATTTTCTTCCTCTAAAAAAAGAAAACTTGGTAATACCAATTAAATACATTCCCTGACTGTACAAGAACCATGTACCCTCTGGCTTTGTCCTTGATTGTATTTGGGAATGAAGACACCGCACAGAGTAAAGATGAAAGTATAAATGAGAAATAGAAAAGAAAGAGGCTGAATGCAGAAATAATATCCTCCAATAGATGTTAAATATGAAAAAAGGATGCTTGACAATACTGACCCTTGGGAGGGAGAGCTATGGAAAGGCTTGGGATATGTTCCTGTCTCTGCACTACATGAAGTGACAGACATCTGTCTCCCCAACCATATAGACTGAGGAGTACCTGTCACTTTAGGGAATACGCTAGACTTGGTAAATCCTCCTGACCCTTCCCTTTTTGCTTGGTAGCCTGGTTTATCCCTGGGCATGCCCACAGACCTCTGACCCTGAGGTATGAGCAAGGGGAAGGTCTTAGCTCATCAACTTTGGGCCAGATGACCTGCTCTGGGTGACTTCAATCCCCAAGGGCTCATGAGTTGAGCCCCTTATACCTAAGTTCCAACTCATGGGATAAGGGCTAAAAATTAAAGTATTGTGTGTGCATTAGGTGCATGTCTTTTATGTAAGTTAAGTGATTTAGCCCATATTCACACTATAAATTTCTAGGAAATAACAATAACAAAGCATTATAATCACATGTAGAAATTGAGAATGAAATCAATGTATGGAGTGCTTAGACTGGAAGGCCCTTCGCGGTCCTCCATTCAAAAACACTTGTTGAGTGGAGGAGAAGCTGAGGTCTAGAAATAGAGGACTTGATGTAAGTAGTGGCCAACTCAGTGTCAGAACCCCCAAAACGGTGCTCCTTGCACCACGTGATAAGCCCATTATAAAGCTCAGATCTGCTTAGCTTTCAAGCAGAACCATATGGACAAATTCAATAGCAGAAGCCACACATCAGTCCGAAGATGACCATTTCTAAAAAGCCAAAGCAACCTAGGGCCCGACTGGAAAGCATAAATGTGTTAATATAATACTTCTCTTGACCCCGGGACTCCCATTTACCAAATGTGCTATTACTCTTACTTCCTTTCTAGACGCTTGGTTACAGAGATGTTGTTTCCTCTCATTTTTACTCTCTATGACTAAATAAAATTTCGTGGTTAGAAATCTCTTTAACCCCCTGTAATTCAGCTTCTGTTTCTACCCTTTTGTTAAAGCTGCTTTGACAAAGTGCATCATCAGTAGCTTCACATTACCAAACCTGATGGCGGATTTCCACATCTGCTCTTTTCTTTGTAGAACTCTCTGCTGCATTTGACACTGTGAAGGAGTCCTCTCTTGCTTTCTGTGATGTTACTGCTTCTTGCTTTCTTCTCTCTTTGAACACTTCTTCTCAGTCTCCTTTTGGGGACACTTCTAACCACCTAGAATTCTTGTTCTCTCTGGATTGTTCTTGCTTGATTCTTTTATGTGCTTTCTTGGAGATATCGCATTCAGTCACCAAAGTTTTAATCTGTATCTGTCTTGGTTACATGTTGCTACAACAAACCACCTGAAACTTAGTGGTTTAAAACTACCATAAATTAAGATCTCCACAATTCTGTGGGTTAAGTGGGTGGTTCCTCTGCTTTTTGTAGTATTGGCTAGGGTGCTAAGGGGGATGATAGTTCCAAAATGGCCTCCCTCAAGTGGCTGGTGATTGATGTTGGCTACTGACTGGGAGTTCAACTAGGGCTGACAGCTGAGGGTCTTTGTATTCTTCTGTATGGTCCCTGCCTCATGGATGTTGAGCTTCCTTACAGATGGTGGCTGTGTTCCAAAAGGAAAGTGGTAGGGGCGCCTGGGTGGCTCAGATGGTTAAGCGTCTGCCTTCGGCTTAGGTCATGATCCCAGGGTCCTGGGATCGAGCCCCGCATCGGGCTCCCTGCTCCGCAGGAAGCCTGCTTCCCCCTCCTCCACTCCCCCTGCTTGTGTTCCCTCTCTCGCTGTGTCTATCTCTGTCATATAAAAAAAAACAAAAAAAAAAAAACAAAAAAAAAAAACAAAAGGAAAGTGGTAGAAGCTGCCAGTTCTCTTAAAATGGATTTTCAAAAGTCTCAGATGTCACTTTTGCTGCATTGTATTGGCTAAAGAAGTCATGAGGCCAGCCTAGGAGAAATAAACTCCATCTCTTGATGGGGGAGTGTGACAAAGGTTCTCTCATTGACCAAACTCCCCTCAGGCTTCCCTGAACTCCTTTTCAGCTAGGCCTGACTTTTGGATTTTTGTGTACATCTGCATTGTCCAATTTTAGCGAGAATCCTGCTAAGCTGGTTTAGCCAGAATCCCTCATCTTCCATATCTGATCACCCTCAGTATCTGATCAGTTCCTTATCCTCTACCATCCCCTAGGTGGTGTCTGATCACCCTGGCTTATCTTCAACAAGAATCCTGCTAGATCAGTTTAGCCAGAATCTTCCATTACCCCCAACCTTTCCTTTTGGCAATTTTCAGCCACCGACCCCCACCCTGCTCCTTGGCTGTAGAGTCCCACTTGCCCATGTCATGTTCAGAATTGAACCTGGTTCCATACTGAGGTCTCTTTTCCCTTAGTGCAATAGTCCTGAATAAAATCTGTTTTCACTTCTGTGACTACAGTCCAGTTCTAGTTTTTCTTTGACAAATGGCATATACATTCAAGGAGAGAAGGAATTGATGGTGGATATACTTGGAGATTACCCACCATGGTTGACTCTCTGACCACAACAATGAACAATATTCCTACATGCAAAATGCACTCATCTCTCCCTCAAAATTCTCATCCCCTTACGGCATTTGCTAAAAGTCTGGGATATCATCATTTAAATCAGGTATAAATGAAGATTTATACCTGATTTGCTGGTCTGCTTCAGCCATGGTGTTTTGGGTGTGGAGATTTATGAGACATAATAGCAAGCCATCTTACAGTGACATACAATTGTCAAAAGGAGACAGAATAAAACAATGGATGTTCCCACTCAAAAAAGAAAAAGAACAAGAGGCACATTGACACCACTGTCCTTAGCAGTTCTGAAATTCAGCTGAGCCCATGTGGTCATTTTCCTCTGACTCCAGGGGGAGAGAATGTTCCTTGATTAAGAGTTTATTTCTGCTCCTTGTGAGTGGTTTTCCATGGCTTTTGGCTCCTCCCTTTGGAATCTTGGCTTCACCTTCTGAGTTGCCCTTCTTTTCCTAGAGGAAATACCCTCTGTTTGCCACTGAGGAGCTTTCTCAGTCTGCTTCCTGCTCATAGGAAGTTTAGGGTCCAGGGATCTCTTTTCATTTCCCATGATCCATCCTTTACCACATTCCAGATCTGTAACCTAAACGTCATGCATTTTCATTCTCCAGTGAAACATTTCTCTTCTGATTAATAGTTTCCCAAGCCCTGCTTGTTGAGTTTAAACTGACATAATTCCTTTTTAAAATGTTGTAGGCTCCCAGTGTATTAAATTATAATTCATACCACAAATCTCCTTGAGATAGGATCCTCAAAGTCAGTGTGCCATGGGGCAAAAATCTTTAAGGTTCTCAGAAGTCTTATCGTCTGGCAGAAAGGCTAGGAAGTTCTCCATGACAAAGCTCTTTTATCTAGTTGAGAAGCTTCTGAGGCGCTACCTTAAATCTTTCTGAGGTGTCAACAAAGGGTCTTACTACCACACCCTTGCTCTGATCTTTACCAAAGGCTATGTTTTCTTAGAAGCTTCTGGATTTGATTTTTCCCTGTGCCTATTTCTTTCTTTCTTTTTTTTTTATTACCCTCCCCCCTCTTTTTTTAAAGTAATCTCTACGGGGGAACCTGGGTGGCTCAGTTGGTTAAGGGTCTGCCTTTGGCTCAGGTCATCATCCCGGTCCTGGGATCCAGCCGCTTGTCAAGCTCCCCGCTGAGTGGGGAGTCTGCTTTTCCCTCTCCTTCTGCCCTCCCGCTGCCCCCAACTCATCCTCACTCTCTCACATGTGCTCTCTCTCTCTCCGCAGTAAATAAATAAAATCTTTAAAATAAAATAAAATAAAATAAGTAATCTCTATACCCAACGTGGGGCTTGAACTCACAGCCCTGAGATCAAGAGTCACACACACCCCCAACTGAGCCAACCAGGCACCCCTCCCTGTGGTTTTTTCTTACCCTGAGGATCTCTTGTTTTCCCAAAAAGCTGCAAATACAAAATTGTTTTAATTTTCCATCAAGCAGGTTTTACATCAGAAATACTGCCTCTAAATTCTGCTTGAAAGCTAAACAGTTCCTTCTTAATCTCATCTCATTGCTCTTGTACTTTATCTTTGACAGCTAAAGGAAGCCGTCACTCTGCCTGGAAATCTTAGCCAGGCCATCATTAATCAGGCAGTCTACTTTTCATGTTACTGTAGGCAACATTTCACTAAATAATTCTGCCAATCCCTAACGCATGTTTTTTATTCTCAAATCTTCAATATCAATTTCCTTACTGCCTTTTCAGTCTGTATGTCTTTTCAAAGCCCCCAGCTTTTACCTGCTGCTAGCTTTCAAAGCCAATGTCATATATATGTATATATGACATTTATATATATAAAATTAGGTTTTTGTTATAAGTAGCACTACACTCTTTCAGGTACCAATTTATCTTCCTAGTGCCATGTATTAAAAAGGTTTTAAAAAACTAGTGGCTTAAAACAGCAACAATGACCATTCATAACCATTCATTATCACGATTCTGTGAGTTTAGAGTTTGGGCTTCCTCATAGCATGGCAGCTGCATTCCATGATCCAAGAGGAAATAACTAAAGATTACTTGTCTTCTTAAGGCTTGAACTCAGAAGTCCCAGAATGTCTCTTTTCCAGCATTTGTTGGTCAGAACATTTACAAGTCCATATGAGTTTCCAGGGAAGGGACACAGAGTCCTCCTGTGGGTGGGGGAGTGGCGTGTGCATTACCCGAGAGAAGACATTGATGGCGGTCACCTTTGAAACTAGTTATTACAGCCTCTAGGCCATAAGTACTGAATTTACTTTCCCAATTTTATCATCATTCCCTTGATTTCAGATGCATCTGCCTCCTGTTGGATGTTTCCACATGTACCTCAAATCCATATGCCTGCAACTAAACTCATCATCTTCCTTCCTGGACATGTGTGTCATCCTATGTGCTTTATTTTAGTAAATGACAGCCATCCAGGCCAGAAACCAGAATTCATCCCGGTCCCTCTAGTTCTATTACCATCCCAGCTCCCATGCATGCACAGCTGACCAATTTTAGCCCTTCGCTCTTTCTCAAATATGCCCCCTCTTCTCTATTTCTAATATTATTCCAGATTAGGCCCTCAGCATACTCTCTTGCTTGGCATGTTGTGATAGCCTCTTTCTGGTTTTCATGTCTCCATTATAACCTTGTGGTCAAGTTGAGGTGTGGTTTCACGCCAATTTGGCCACTTGATGAAATAAGTAAGATAAAAGTAGAAAGAGGAGGAAGAAAGGAATTAAGGAAGAAATAATTTAAAAAAAAAAGGAATGAAAGAGGAAAGAGAAGAACCCTAGCCAGGCATCAGTTAAAATTAATTAGGCTGATGATGTCATGGTTTAATTTGTGGAAGGTAAAAACTAAGAAAATACTACTTTGGGGCCAATAGACTGACTTTTAGTAAAAAGAAAAGTTTAACTTCAAGACAAACTTCTTTAGCCACTTTCTAACCAGTTTCTGACATAAGGCCTCCCTATAAAGAACTACAAGAAAAGTAGTTAAAATTGCCATTCTCCTAGCCAATAATAATAATAATTATATACAGATATATATCTTTAACAGTGTTGCTAAAGTGGTCTAATATCATAGTACTCCTTTGCTT
>NC_058404.1:182879062-182985170 GCF_002201575.2 Neomonachus schauinslandi
ATTCCTATCCACTCCTCAAGATTCTGGTAGAAGCCACCTCTGTCCCCAGGACTGGACTATGGGCATCCCAAACACCCCACATCTACCCATCATCTTC
This sequence comes from Neomonachus schauinslandi, assembly GCF_002201575.2. NCBI lineage: Eukaryota > Metazoa > Chordata > Mammalia > Carnivora > Phocidae > Neomonachus > Neomonachus schauinslandi. Next base: position 182,879,160 of record NC_058404.1, read on the forward strand.
TGTTCAAATAATACTGGCATTACCTGTTGATGACTCTATCTCCCTGTAACCTTCTTGAGAAAAGAAATCATGTCTTAAGAGACACTATAATAGGGCGGCTGGGTGGCTCAGTTGGTTAAGTGACTGCCTTCGGCTCAGGTCATGATCCTGGAGTCCCGGGATTGAGTCCCACATCGGGCTCCCTGCTCAGCAGGGAGTCTGCTTTTCCCTCTGACCCTCCCCCCTCTCATGCTCTCTGTCTCTCATTCTGTCTCTCGCAAATAAATAAAATCTTTAAAAAAAAAAAGAGAGACACTATAATATAGTGATTTATAGCCCAGTCTCTGAAGACTTACTGAGTGTATATCCCAGCTCTAGTATTTATTACCTGGATAATTCTGGGAAGGTACTTAGCCTTTTGGTGCCTTGTTTCTGCATTCTTAAAGTGGGGATCATATTAACAGGCATAAATATTATAGGTTTGTTATGAAGATTAAATGAGTTAATACATACAATATACTTAAAGCAGTGCCAGATGGGAGGTGGGCGAGGGGATTAAGAGTACACTTAAAATGATGAGCACTGAGTACTGTATAGAATTGTTGAATCATTACATTGTACACCTGAAACTAATATAACACTGTATGTTAACTATACTTCAATAAAAAACAAAAGCAAAAACAAAAACCAGTGCCTGGAACTTGGAAAGAGGATAGCAAGCATGACCCGCTCTTACAATTGTTATTATGAGGATGATTCATCTAGCACAGCACCTAATGCCTCATAAATATTTGTTGACTTGAATTCCTTCTTTTTTCTTTTTTCACTTTATGGCACAATCTTCCCTTTTTTTCCCACCAATTTCCCTAATTCTCTGTTTAAGTCACAGGCTGTCTTTAACCTTTGAAAGGTGGGATTTCCCACCCCACTCTCCACCCACCCACCCCAACTCCCTCTGACCTGGGGACAGTTGCAGAAGTAGGTGAGATCCAAAGATATAGTTCTATTTTCCACCTCTTAGCACTGGTGAATATCTCCTTGGCTGATTGCAAAGGTTCTTTCCCAACACCAGTCAAATAGAGGCAATATCTATCAGTGGTTACTACTTCTTCATCTGCCCACATCCTGAGCAAAACAGATGGGGGAATTCTTTTCATACCCAGAAGAATCCCAAAGGTATATAGTCAATTTGAATGCCTAATTGCCAACCATGATTCAAAGAAAAATGTAGCAATGAAAAAGCATGTGAGTCCCTTGCCATAAAAACAGCTCTCTGACTGAGGAAGGGAGTGTCCCCTAAGAGCTAGAACCAGCCAATAACCAGAAATAGTGAGCTTGTTTCTTGGCTATCCCTATGGTTTCCTGTATGAAAATAAAATGAAGTTAATCACGTTTGCCCCTCGCCAATATGGCTGCCCCAGTTGTCAGGAGACATTTTCCTACAGCCCTATTCTGAGAACTTCTTCCTTTTAAAAAATTCCTTGCATTTCCCTGAAGCTTCCCGCACAGAGAGTCCTGACTTCTGAATTCACTCTTATTTTTAAAAGGATCACGTGATTCCTTTGTTACAAAGGCTCTATTACTGCTCCTCTCCAGTAATAGGAAAAGACTCGATGTTAGTCTTTTGTCTCAAATTCCTCCTTTTTCTTAATGTGCATGAGGAACTGAAGCTCTGCTGCCTTTGACATGTGGCCTTGGCTAATAACTGAGAATCTCATTATAATATCTCCTGTAGGAGATCAAATGGAGAGGACCTTCTTCTGGAGTTCCTGGTGTGAGTAGGGCATCTGAAAGGATGGTTTTCCTCTGAAAAATGTCCTCCACTCCTCTCTTACATTTTAGAAGATAAGTCTATTTACATAATGCCAACAAAATGGTTTGGTTATGTAAAAAATATAATATGATAAAATAAAAACACCTCCAAATAGCAACCTAAATCAAAACAAAAGCAAATACAAACAGTAATGTCCTTTCTGCTTATACCATAATGAAGCGAGTTACATACAGATTCAGCCAGGAATGGAATGGAATTACTTTAATGCAGTGCTTCTCAGTGGGGCTATTGCAAGAAGATGAGCTCCCTGGGTCCCTGCCTTCTGAGGGTCAGTAGTGCTCCCCTCTCCTTCCCATCCCTCCCCAGATATTGAGACAGTCCAACAGAATTCTACAGATTTCCAAAGGCCATCCCCCATCCCAGGGGACAGGACTACATTCTCCCTGACACCAAGCTGGAAATCCTGTACTAAAGAAAGTGAGCAAGGAAAAACCTTGTATTAAATCCCCATGTGCCCTAAAACCCTCCCAACATGTTAGTAGGTTTTTTTTTTTTTTAAGATTTTATTTATTTGCGAGAGAGAGAATGAGAGACAGAGAGCATGAGAGGGAGGAGGGTCAGAGGGAGAAGCAAACTCCCTGCTGAGCAGGGAGCCCAATGTGGGACTCCATCCCGGGACTCCAGGATCATGACCTGAGCCGAAGGCAGTCGCTTAACCAACTGAGCCACCCAGGCTCCCTGTTAGTAGGTATTTATGGTCCGCCCCAATTGGAGCATTCGCTGGCTTGTAAGAGATCACTTTGCATAAGGACCACCTCCCCCTGCCCTTAGTTGAGTAATCCATTCTAATTCCATCCAATCCCAAACTGGGTCAACCAGTTTCAGTCCTCCTAGAATTGTTCACTCAGAACTTGAAGCTGTCTCATGAATGGCAACTCCTGCTGCTGAGGATCCTGAGCTGTCTCAGTCCTTACCTTTCCCAAGATGCATTAACTCTCCATTAAGTTGGATTAATCTCGCCAATATCCTTCTTTACAATTGCCTTGTTTCTTATTCCAACCACAAGTGATTTTCGCTAGCAGCCAAAAGTTCTTAGCTAATTTATCATTTTAATCCCATGTTCCCAATTTTTTATTTTATGTGAAGTGATAGTGTGTGGGGGGGCGCCTATTCACACCAATTTCAACAATGGGTTGAGATATTCCCAAAGGAGACAACCAAGAATTGACTCCTTCCTCAGTAGCATCCGTGGTGCTCATGCCTAGCAGGGATGAGAATGACCAAGCCATTGTCCTTCTTTATCTCTGGAAAAGTCCAATCTGACTTTCCGCCAGAAAAAAAAAAAAATTGCTTATGCTCATAAATTGGCAAAATATACCTCTTGCTACAACAGACATACTGCCTCTCAGGAGTCCTTTTGGATAAATTTCCCTAAAGCTCCCTGCATCTTTTTGCCTTTCTGTCATCCCTGCAACCCACACAAACATTGTCCAGACCTCAAAGATACAATGATTAGCTGGTACTTTTTTGGTTCATTAGCCCTTCTGATATATTAGTTGATTATCAAAAGAAGTTTCAGTATGTCATAAAATCTGTTTGGTATTAAGTTGATACATGATGTGTTTTTCTCCATCCAGCTACATAGTTTCCTTCAAATCTGGACCAGATGAGCACCCTGGGACTTGTATGAGCTCATATGTGTATCTGCATGGAATGCAGTGAACTGCCTCCCATTGGATGTGTGGAACACGTGCTTGGCCCAAATGGAAACATCCTTAGGCACTGATGCCTCAATTAGGGAAAAGATAAAGACACAATATCAGATATGGCATCTGTAAAACATTAATGTCTTGGTGATGCTCTCTATTTAAGTCTATTTTTTGGTTTTCTTTGATGGCGAGTTTAGGCAAAATTGTGATGTGCATAAAATTGCCCATATCCAGCCCCCCTTTGGGAATAGCATCCCACCTCTGCCCCTGCTGATTGCTCCTTCTCACTGCCTCAATCTTGCTAAAGCCCCATTGTGTGCTCCTGCTCATTCATTCAGTAGGCCTCTTTTGAACATCTATTAAGTGCTAGGTATAGGGGAAAGGGAAGGATAAGAATAGTCCTTGCTTCCAAGGTGCAGAGGAGGGGACAGAAATGGGAACAGACAATTGTTTTATAGCAGGATACATGTACGATTAGGTGCTGCTGGAGCAGGTGAAGTGTCCAAACTAGTCTGAGGGAGGGTGTGTGCGGCAGGGAAGGCTTCCTGGAGGACCAACCCAGGAAGAGAACCTTGAACAACAGCCAGGAATTAGGGCTGCTGCTGGCCCATCAGGTGCCTTTGTGTGAATAAGAGAAAAGCACTCCTTCGGGCAAGAGGCAGTTTCATGCTGAGCGCACAGCTTGGCAGGCTGAGTGTAAGCTGGATGTGGTTCCTACTCACCCTCTCAGCTAGGTGGCCTTGTGATATCAGCAGCCGGCAGAGCCTTCCATATCCATGGGGAGAATCCATGAATATTCATTTCCTGGGGCTGCCGTAACAAATTACCACAAACTGCGTGGCTTAAAAGAACAGGAATTTATTCCCTCGGGGTTCTAGAGGTGAGAAGGCCAAAATTAAGGTGTTGATAGGGCCACATTCCCTCTGAAGTCTCTAGGAGAGAATCCTTCCTTGCTTCTTCCAGGTTCTGGGGGCTCCAGGCATTCTCTGGCTTGAGGCCGCATCATCCATTCTCTGCCTCTGTCGTCACATGGGCTTCCCTTCTGTGTGTCTCTGTGTCAAATCTGCCTCTGCCTTTCTCTTATAAGGACTCATGTCATTGGATTTAGGGCCTCCCAGGTAATCCAGAATGATCTTGTCTTGAGAACTCTAAGTTGATTATAGCTGCAAAGACCCTTTTTCCAAATATGTCACATTTTACATTCTGGAAGTTAGCACATGGACATCTCTTTCTGGTGTTCATCATTCAACTCACTACACCATGTGAAGGAGGGAGGGAAAGAGTTTTTAGATAGGTCGCAGAGTACAGAAAGCCAAGGAGGTGTGGGAGGGCAGGTTGGTTCTGGGAATGGCATGGAGTACGGAACACAAGGTTCTGGGGGTAGGGTAAGAGCTGAGGTTACTTGGGAAGCAATCTGCTGGCCACAAAGGGCCTGTGTGCTGGCCAACAGGCTTGGACTATGCCCTGAAGGCAGTGAACAGGCTTTTCATGATCTTAATTTTAACTCAGAAAGATCACTGGGATTGAAGGTCAGAGGATGGATTAGAGGAGGGCGAGACTAGAGGTGAAGAAATTCCTCCCAGAGGGTGTTCCTGCTCCTCAGGTGAGGAATTCAGTGGCCCAACCTTTGAAGAAGAGACAGTGAGGATAGGGGACCCAAACACAGTGATTGGTGACTGGTGTGAGCTCAGTGGGGAGGGAGTCAAGAGTCTGGGTTGATCTCAAGGTGCCTGTTAACATTCCAGTCCCAGCAACGTGCACACCCTGTCATCCACATTCACGTGGTGCTGAACATATTAGCTCTTGACAAACAAGCCATTTGTACTTTAGAACTTGAATGTGAGTATTCAAGAAATCACATCTGGACTCAAAAGAACATCCCCCTTGTGCGGGGTTGACAAAATTCATGTCCATCCGGAACTTGTGTATGTGACCCTTGCAAAAGGGTCTTTGCAGATGGAATCAAGTTAAGGATGAGGTCATACTGGATTAGTGCAGGTCCTAATGCAAGGACTGGTGTCCATCTCCAAAGAGGGAAGTTTGGACATAGAGCTACACCGGGAGAACATGATGTGATGATAGAGGCAGAGACCGAGTGAGGCTTCTACAAGCCAAGGATGGCCGAGGGTTGCCGGCAACTAGCAGAAGCTGGGAGGAGACAAGAAAAGACCCTTTCCTAGAGCCTCCAGAAGGAGCGTGGCCCTGCTGACACCTTGAGTTTGGGTTTCTGGCTTCCAGAACTGGGAGAGGATAAACTTGCACTCTCTTAAGCCACCCAGTTTGTGGTAATTTGTTAGCAACCCTAGGAAACTAATATACATCCCTGAAGGTGGGATTTCCACACACTGTGGACAGTCCTGGGGAGTGATATTTCTGGTGCAGAAGAAAGAGCATGTGATATTTGTGGTACAGAAGAAAGAGCGTGGACCATCAGGGCATGCCCAGGCCTGTCACTGCGCCATGAGTCTCAGAACAGACCTTCACCTCAGAGGGGTCTCGTGAGGATTAGATGAGAAAACGAGTGTGTCTATTGAAACATTGTTTAGGATGGTCCCCAAAAAAGGTGAAAGTGACAATGAAGGTGGTGGTGATAGCAAGTTGTGGGGTAAGATTCATGGATATTGCATGCTATGGGATTAAAAGAAGCACGTACACACATCTATACATACGTACACATTTACTATACACACACAGACACGTTCACTATGATGTCATGTCACCTAAGAAAAGTAGCTGGGCATAATCTACTCCCGTTGTTTAAAGAAATGAATGCATCTAGGGCACCTGGCTGGCCCAGTGGGGGCAGCATGTGACTCTTGATCCTGGGGTGAGTTCGAGCCCCACGTTGGGTGTAGAGATTACTAAAAAAAGTAAACTTAAAAAAAATTAAAAATGAACATATATCTATCTATCTGTATGTGCATATGATTATGTGAGCATGCGCAAAGGGGTGGGATGCTCCACAGCCAACCAGTGAAGTTTGTTACCTCAAGGGAAGGGGATAAACTCGAGAAAAGAGTGTGTCCATGGTGGGCATTGTGTCCTACTCCCTGATCCCACACAACCCACTAAAGCCACTTCTGTCATCTCTATTACCCACTGCTTTTTCATGCCGCTTTGCTTTCCAGCTGATGCCATATGTTGACAATGAGTTTAAACTCATTATTGTTCTTTTCCTCTCCCCTCAGGAGCTCCATCTGCCCTGGCTTCCTCCCTGCTGCCCTCCAGGAGGGATGGGACAGAAAGTGATCTTTCCTGGTCCTATTCCATCTGTAGGCATCTGGCGTAAATCCCTGTTGGGGCATAGCTCAATAATCTCATTTCTTGATTTGGGGAGCCCTGCTGCAGAAGTCCATGGGCCCCTGTCTTCACGCCTTATTGAGATCCCTGCACCTGGAGGCCTTCCGGTCCCCTTTGTCTCTGGGTTTCTCCTGGTCTATCAGTCCCTGCCTGGAAGTTGCACAGAAACTCCAGTACAACAGGCCATGGGACCCAGGGGGGCTCCTCCATATGTGCATGTGTACCCTTCTATCAGCCTTCTTTATTTTTATTTATTTATTTATTTATTTGTTTATTTATTTATTTATTTATTTATTTATTTAAGAGGGAGCAAAAGCCCTCGAGTGGGGGGAAGGGCAGAGGGAGAGAATCTCAAGCGGACTCCCTGCTGAGCACAGAGCCAGAGGCGGAACTCAATCTCAGGACCCACGAGCTCATGACCTGAGCCGAAACCCAGAATTGCACACTAAACGGACCCAGTTACCCAGGCGTCCCATGATCAGCCTTCTTTAAACCACCCTCTGGGCAGCACCCTGTTCAAGGGATTTCCAGTGTTCTGGAGCTATACCTTGAGGGGTGAGCAGCAAGCTTCTTGCACTTGGAGTTCCCATTTGGTCTGGGTTTTCTGATTCCCCTCACTTCCTCCCACCTAGGTTTCTACCTGAAAGGGGGTTACCCAGATGGAAACTCTTCCTCCTCCTCTCTCCCCTTCTTGACCTCTCCTGGGAGTGAGAGGGCTCTCTCTTCCCTTTCTGTCTTTTTATCCTTTTACCCTTTATCCTCTTTTTCTTCTGCTTCACAACATTTGCTGAGGTGAGAAAAAAATGAGGAAGGGCTACAGAATGAGAGCTGAGATTATCGAAAGGGAAAAATACATTGACAAGGTTTTCCAAAACTTTATCCTTTCCTTTTACCCACCTTTAAATTCATTCATTAGTTACTATAGTGGGTTGAGTGGTGGCCCCTCAAAAGATATGTCTGCATCCTAATCCCTGGTACCTTTGAATGTGACCTTATTTGGAAAAGGGTCATTGCAGATGTAATTAAGTGAAGGATCTTGAGACGAGATCATCCTGGATTGTGCAGGGGCCCCAAGGACAATGACAAGTGTCCTTATATGAGGACACAGAGGGAAAAGAGCAGAAGGTCATGCAAGATGGAGACAGCGACTGGAATAATGTAGTTACAAGTGAAGGAATGCCAACGATTTCCTTGGAATCTCCAGGAGCTGGAAGATGTAAGGAAGAATCCCCCCTCCCAGAGGCTCCAGAGGGAGCACAGCCCTGCCAACACCTAGATTTTGAACTTCTGACCTCCGGAAGAGGGAGAGGATAATTTTCGGCAGTTTTAAGCCACCGAGTTTGTAGTGATTTGTTGTGGGCCCTAGGGAACCAATACAAACTGACAATGAGCATGACATACTTTTGACATTAAAATAAGCAAGAGGCAAATGCAGAGTGTCTGTAGAGGACCTGGCGGATGGGAGCTCTGTAATAGCGGTTCTCATTCTAACGGGAGCCAGCAGCCTCTAACTGTGCCTCCGGGGACCAAGCTCTCTTGACCCTCTTAGCAAGATCGCTAATCCCTTCACCTGTTCTCTTTGCTAATATAACTGTTCTTTCTGTCAGGATGCTGACAGAGTTCAGAATCGCTGTCTCTTGATACTGATCATGCAATAAAAATGGCAAGCTGATTAGTCAGCCGGAGGAGAGAAGCCTTTTTCCCATTATAAGCATGATCTAATGCTGTAATCACCTAGCCTGCTGCCAGCAGCCAAGTGCTCGTGGTCCGGCAGAGGCCCCACAACAGGTGAGCCCTGTTAACAGGCATCTGACTACATGGTTTCAGCTGCCCTGCAGACCAGCCTGAGTCTCATTCCCTGAAACACAAGCACTACATCCAACTCATGTGTCCCTGAGCTCATTACAACCTTCCGGGGTCATCCTTTTAAAATATGCAAATAAAACTGAGGGCTCTTTGGAGAGTGTAAACATAATTTTGGTGGTCATTCTCCATCTGAATGGTGCTCCTGACCGCCCAGATGGACTCAGCGCCTTCCATCACCCCTACGGCAGTGCTAACGTGAGGCTTTCTGGCTTGAGTGAAAATCTGAAGGAATTTCAGTGCACAGAGAAGAAATGTAAGTTCAGTGCTGGCCCTAACCCCACCCCAAAGCCCTGGGCCATATGGCATCGCATCCAGTCCCTACTGGTCTTCCTTGATCTTCAGGTTCCAACATATTGCTGAGTACAACCCTGCTCTTTGCTCACCTCTGCACAGAATTTCGCTTTGACCATCTCTTTCCTCCCCCAGTGCTGGACCCCAACAGCTTCTTCCCTCCATCCCACCAAGGAGAGCCCCAAATCCATTAACATCAGAACAACTCCCCACCTTTGACTTTGGTATACACAGAACTTGAGGCTTTCCTGTTCCAGGATGGAATTTCCCTTTTTTCTACAGTTAAAAGTCCAGTTAAGTGCTTTCTCCCCGACTAGGAAGCCTTATCTCTCACAGACCAGTTTGGCTTTCCATTGTTAGCAGCACAAAGAATTGGCCGAAGCTTTGAAATTACGATTCTAACTTAATGCTTCTGAAGAGCCTGGATCCAATTCTCAGTCAGGATTAATGTCCACATACTGAATGTCCCTCCCCTTACCTCCACTACAGGCAAAGTTTTCTTCCAGCCCACAGGCAACTGGGTCTTTACAAAGCAGAAGATGCACTTCCATTGTGTTCCAGCATTGTGTGACTTTGGGCAAGAAGTTCACTTGCCTGACCTCACAGTAAAATAAGAGTAATAAGACCTCTTGCATAGGGTTATTGTAAGAATATTTAAAGGCAGAATTTAAGAAAACTATTTAGCATGGCGCCTGTCATTCGAGAAATATTCAAGAAATCCTAGGCTCTACTTGTTTCTCTCTTTATATGATTAAACAATGGTTTGCTTTGTTGCCTTATACAAGTATTGTAATGTAGTTCTAAGAATTACAGGAAGATTCAGAAACTAGTTAACAAAGATACACTGAGTCTCCAGAGAAACTGAAATGTTCTGCTTTGTTGAATATGTTTTTAGCTATGTCTTTGCACATGTCTGTACTTATTTCTTTAAGATTAATTGCTACATCAGGAGTTGGTGGGCAAAGGATATTTACATTCTTAGGACTTGGACTTCATATTGCCAGATTGCCCCCCAGAAAGTCTGTACCAGTGTGCATTCTCCACAGCACTATGTCCAAGTGCCTTTCTCTGGGAATCTTAAGTTTTTCTCAAAATTTATTAATTTGATGGGTGAAAAGTGTGATCTCATTGTGGTTATTGAATTGCTTTTTAAACCTGGAAAACAAAAATCCAACAATTCCAACACATGGATTTTAAAGATGAAGATCCCAAGACTCAGAGAGATTAACTGACTTGGCCAATTCACCTAATTAGTAGGACAACACAAATCCATGTCCCATGTTTCCTAACTCTGGAATTCTTTCCATTATACCACTCAGGAGAGGCAGATTTAGCCTAGAGGTAAAACCACTCAGGGCCTACTTAATAACAAGGTTCAATTAGACCGGAGGGAGTGTGCAGTTGAGGAGTCAATGAAGGGAGCTCTAATTAGTGTCTGGCTAATTCAGCATCACATAATGAGTATGGCACGCTCCGTGTTAGCGCCACCTACTGGTGAGAACTTAAGCTCGCCCAGGATTTCTCTCTGAAGTAGAAGGTAGAATGGGGGAAGAGGAGCGATTCTGACTGGTTTAAATTGTTTTTCTCTAGGGAGGAGTGGACAGAAACAGAATTCAGTATGGAGTCGCTGAGTCATGAACCATTGGGACTTCAGTTGCTGTGGTCTCCTGAATTGCTGTGAACGAAATTCCAGTTTCCGGTAGCGGCAAAGTCAGTTTCCTGTTCTTCCTATTGTGTACGTGGAATGTAACTTTCTTCTTTTTTCTATAACCTAATTTCTAGTTTAAGCCCACATTCTGCTAGTGGCAGGAAACTTAATATAGAGGGAATCCCAGAGTAAAATCACCCACTTCGGTGTTTATGCAGTCATTTCTGGTTCCAGTCATTTAATCCAACATTTTATTCCCTTCCCTTCTTCCTGGGGTTGCAGCTAAGATCCTGGAGGTTTAGGATTGTTTAAGTGTAGGAAATGGGATGCTGGGGTGGGTGAGGAAGGGATGGTAGTGGTCTGGTCCACAGGCATCTTAAATCTGACGTAGGCCTGGTCTTCAGCCCTTGGCATCTATTCGTACTGGCACCCAATGGCCATATTTGACGTCCTGCCCAGGTCTCAATTGTTAGGGAGCCTTCCATCTCTGATGTATCCTCTTCATCCCAACTTCAACCCCTGCTCAGTTCTTCTGATCTTCTTTTAGCCATTTTGTGTCCAGTGGGGGAGGGTGCAAACAAGGGAAGATGCTGTCCTACAGATTTTTGGTCATGGGAAAATCCAAGGGCTCTCTCAGGCCCCTTCTGCCTGCTTCACCCTGGTGCCCTGTCTAGGCTGTTATTCCTAGTATATGGGACAGAAGTTGGCAAACTATGTCCTGTAAAGGGCCAGATAGGAAATATGTTAGGCAAATCCTCAACTCTGCCATTGTAGCACGAGCAGCCAAAGACAATTTGTGGACAAATGGACATGGCTCAGTTCCAATGTAACTTTATTTATAAAACTAGGTAGCATGCCAAATTTTGCCCTTGGGTGGTAGTTTGCTGGCTGCATATATTTTTCTGTGGGGTCCCTCCTAACTCCAGGTAGCTTTCAGAGAGCAAGGCACACATTCTTTCATGTCCTGGTGCCACCTAAATCTATCTTGAGGATCTATTACCCTGCCTCTGAAAGTCATAAAGTGTGGGAGAAGGCAAGGTACACAACCCCTCAGGGATCTGTCAGCCTGTAGGCTCCCTTACCCTCTCTCCTCTTTCTCTAGCCAGAGCAACCACCCTCACTTCTCTTTCTGTTCTCTTGTGTATAGTGGATTTTATGTCTCACTTACTTGGGGTTTAAGTTCAGTTTAGATTCACTTTAGATTCAGTTACACCTAGCTCTTGCAAATCACAAACCTTTGCTCTGGAAGCTCTAAATTCTGTAATAAGAGTCAAGAGCCTCAATGGCTCAAGGTCAAGAACTTGATGTTTTATTCTCCATGTTCTTCATAATCCTTCCCTTCCCTGGGAGCCATCAATGCCTCAAGTGACTCTTGCTAAGTCTGGGCCTTGACTGAATCTAACCCATACTCTAAGGGCAGCCAAAAATAAATTTTCTGGCCAGAGTCTTCATCTGGGTTTGTCTTATGAGGAACTGAGAAGAATAAGGTTGACCTGAAATTCTTAGAAAAAGCTGCCCACTCAGACGAATAGAAATAGATGCTTTCAGAGCAAAACCGTTTAGAGCAGAGCTTTTCAAACTATGGGTGAAGACACATTAGGACATTGGGACAGGGGTAGGCAAATTTTTTCAGTAGAGGCACAAATAGTAAGTATTTCAGGCTCTGTGGGTCATGCTTAATATGCAACTCTCAACTCACTACTACTCAACTCTGCCATTATAGTGTGAAAACATTCATGAACAATGCATATGTGAATGAGTGTGGCTGGGTGCCAATAAAACTTTATTATGGACACTGAGATGTTAATTTCATGAAATTTTCACATGTCATGAAATATAATTCTCCTTTAGATTTTTCTCAGCCATTTGATAACATAACCATTCTTAGCTCACGGGCCATGCACGGAACAGTTGGCTGGTTAGATTTGGCCCTTGGGCTGTAGTTTGCTGACCTCTGCATTAGGGCATCAGGAAATCAATTAAGGGAGAGGCTAGACCAGGAATTTAAAAAAAAAAAAAAGAAATGAAAAATGGGAGAATGAAGAAGATAGAAACTGTCAGACTGCACTGTTGTCAGAAAAGGTTTTGTGAGATGTTTATTTCTGTTAATTCACATACATATGTATGCATTGAATGGAAGTACAAAATGTATTTCTTACTGTGTGTAGTGGCTGAAAGCTTGCAAAATCATCCATTTTGAGAAACATTCCTTTCAGCATGACAAATTTTTCTCTAAAGAGTCATTCCTTTATCCATTCCACACCTCCGGATTTGATGCTAGCATTGCCGGATAAAATACTGGACAGCAAGTTAAATTTAAATTTCAGATTCTAAAAGCTGAATAATTTTTTAGTATTAGTATGTCTCCTGTAATATTTGGGAAATATTTATACTGAAAATATTCATATTTTTATCTGAAATTCAAATTTAACCAGGAACCCTCTATTTTTTTTTTTCTAAATCTGACAGTCATATTGGGTATATAATGAATTGCATCCATCAATACTGTAATAATCTTAAAACTCCAGTAAGGGCAGTCCAGTTTAGTTGGTAACTTAAGAAAGAAACCTGACATCTAAGTAATTCCTCTGACAAGCCAGGCTCTGAGCCATTTCACAGTTGCATAAGTACTCACCTCCCCGTTACAACGCTCTGAGAAAGGGAGCTTTGTTGTCCTCATTTTACAAATGAGGACACTGAAATGCAGTTTGCTCAAAACTAAAGGTAGAGCAGGGATAAAAGCTTGGCCCTTCCTACTCCAATTCCTTGTTCCCTCACCAGGAGGTTCTCAGACGTGGGCTGTGTGGAAATGCAGTTCTCGGTCGAGGAGGAGAGGGGTTCAGTGGGAGCAGTCCGGTGACAGTGCAGACAATACCAGTGCATTGTCTGTGGAGGACTTAAGCACAACATAGAGCCGATGGAGTCTGGTTTTTATTATGACTGTGCAATGCCAATGATAGAATACCCTTCTGCATCACGGCCGACTCCCACCCTCCCTGATATGCCCCTACTTGGTACGTAGTTGGTGCTGAGTTAAATGCTGCTCTCCTCTTTCTTCCTTCTTTCCTTTTCTCTTTCTTTCTCTTTACCCTGGGGCTGGCAAATAAGTTGCAAACCACTTGCCAACTGTAATTGGTGAAGACAGCCTGGACTATCGGGTTGAGAAGGATTCTGAAGTTGAGTCTTTGCTCAAAGCAGAAGAATGCTCTGCTTGATCCGTGATGTCTGCCACAGGAAGGTGAGTAAGGGGTGGCAGCATCGATCCCACGTGTTTACCAAACCACAGTGAAACTCTACAGCCTCCAGACAGCAAATAACTACACTGAGCAGCTGTTAAACGTGAATCCAAAGCTCTCTCCTACTTAAGACAAGGCAAGAAGCACAGAGGAAGAGGATTTCTGCCCATCAAATGCCCACTCCCACCGTCAACACACACAACTCCTGTGGGACCTGGAGCTCCATGCTGTGCATACAGTGGAGACATAAGCAGATAGGCAAGGAGGGTGTATGTTTGTTTGGGGCCAAGGGTCAGGGGCGAATTCATCTCTCCCCCACACACAGCCTCTCCATGCCTGGAGCTTTTGCGTGTGGCTCGTGCACAGTGCGACCAGCGGTCTCTGCTCGCATGTGCCTTGTTGGAAGCAGTGAAGAGGAATGTCTTCTCTCTCCTCAGATGTGTGTATGCCTGAAGAGAGGGCTACAAAAATAGGCTGAAGGCAAGAGTTTCCATTCCTCTGTGTCCCCAAAGCAGTTTCCTCTTGGACCCAAACCTCCATCTTCCTTAAATTCCCAGATGGAGTAACTTCTTGGAAGGCTTCCTTGGTTTTTTTTATTTTAAAATTATTTTTCCAGCTGTAATTTTTCTTGAATCTGGAATCTTGCTCTTTCTGCTTCAAACTTCATTGTAAATCCAAGTGTAAGATCAGACTTATAAATAGTCTTTGTGTACAGCAGGCGTCTGGGCGTGCCATGTTTTGACATTGAAATACTCTCCCATTTAGATGACTCCATAATTCCTCTGCATCTCAGTTTACCTTCCCACCCCAGAAATTGGAGGTAATAATTGGAAGGCCATGGGCAGGCCTTCCACTGGGAAGAGTTGATAAATTTAAGAACGCCTTTAAAGCCAAAGAGAAAGAATGTTCAAAGGCATATAAAAGCATTTGGATAGCTATTCGGATCCTTAGTAGTTTTGGCAATACCTTATTTTGTTGAGTCAGTATCCTGTGGGCCTAAAAATGGCTTCTAAGACTATCTGGTCAATTTCCTCTTGGGGAGTGGTGGTGTGAAGGGTCAATGATCCCTCGTATGGCTCAAACCAACTTTGTATTTTGTACAGAGGTCAAGATATTACTCATGATATGAAGGATATAACCTTTTGATGATTCTGGCTTATGTACATCTAGACATTGCAGATTTGATTTTTTTCTTAACACACCAGTGAGACAAGGAGATGGGTCCAAACTCTGGTGCTTTGTTTTGTGTTGCTTCAGCCAGATGATTTAGTGAGTCATTCATCGTGCTTTCCCTATGGATTGTTTTTCATTCTATCCTTAAACCCAACTTGTAGGCCACTTAGTTGCGTCTCTTCACTAGGCTCTCTGGAGCCATATTAATTTCTACCTCAGAAACATTGTTCCCGCTTTGTTTTAGGTACCCCCAACTTGTCTCCTCCTCTAACCTATTCCCCTACCCCACCCAGCCTTCAAGGTCCCACGGATATCAGCTCCATCAAGCCATCCTTGACTATTTGTCCAGTACCCTATGATTTCTCCCATTCCTGAACTCCTGTTGGGAATTTTGTCAATACTCAGTCTTTGCACTTGATCTCAGATGATCTCCTATAGTCGTCCACATTTTTCTTGAGGGAAAAGATCCTGTCATGCTTTCTCTGTATTTTCCAAAACGCTGAGCCCATGTTGGGTCTGCCTCAAGCGACTCTGGATCGATGAATGGTTGAGATGTCTTAACTGGGCCTATAGTTGATGCATCTAAGAACACAGAGCTTCCCATTATCTTTGCGGTGTTTGACCAGAGTTTGCCCCCAGCCATACCCAATTACAGGAAAAATAGTGTTTGAAGTAGGAAGCTAGTTCTGTGAATCCACATTTCCTTTGTTGGGCAATGATCTAGCTGCGTGTGGCATAGCTTTTGCTGACACATAGTGTACTCACTCGTTTTTTCTTTTCTTTTCGTGTCAGAAAAAGACTATTTCCATTCAAGTCACAAGTGGTGAAGGGGGGTAGTGGTTCCTCTGTGACCTTGGGCAAGTCATTTCATCACCTTCAGCTGCAGTTTCTCTTCTACAACTTTTCCAGCTCCAATGTTCAGCAAGTCTACGGTTTTGTGGCTGCTGAACTCTCTTCACATCTCATCAAATAGATTTGTTCACATGACAAAGGGAAGGTCTCCCTTAGCTCCCTCTTCATTTATTCTTTGGATCTGTTGTTGACGGATGGAACTAGTGATGTTAATCATCAGTTGCCTGACTGGGCCTTCTTCCTCCAGTAACTGTAGCTCTTTATATCCCACTAGCTAAGACTCAGAGTCCCCTTGAGGGTGGTTGCTTTGACTTGACTGCTCAGGGGCACCTAGACAATCTGATTTGGGGAAAATTGTTCTGCTAATCTTTCTCCCTACCTTGGTGTACGTCCTTGGTAGCACAGAATCTTCTGCCTGTGGTTTTGCAACATGGGCCAAGTCAATTCTTTTGTTAGAGCTTTTGGAAAATTCACTACATGTACTAGTGACTAACAAAGCAACTAATAGAGGCTTTATTAGATGCCTTTTCTCTTTCTTTTTTTGCGGTGGATTGCAACAACAAAACTGTCTACCATTGTTAGCCGTAATTTTATGAGTTGTTGTCTTTGGTGACTTATGTTTCTGCCGTATCATTTTAGGTGTCACATCTTGTGGACAGATTTCTTGGGTAAGATATGAGTTAATTTTCACACTTTAAAGTTGGCCCTTGTGCTAGACAGAAAGTAGAGGAGACTACTCTGTTATTAGGGTTTTCAAATGGATGTTTACATCCCTGTAAAGCTAGTCTGATTTCTGCCATGATAGAAGAGAGATCTAAAGTTAGAACTAATTAAGAAATATCTATTATCTAATTGTTGCTATGTTTAATAAGCTATTTAAGCAGAAAAATTATTTTGTGGAATTTTAAAAAGTCATTTGATTGGATGCCTTTTGGTCTTCTAAAGTACCTGTAGCATTTTTCCTAAGAAGGCATTGTTCAGTGGGAAATGTCAGTGGGATTATTCCTTCTTTTAAGTAGATTTGGTGTGTGATTTATATGCTTATATTTCCATGCACACTCAGGGAAGCAATTCTCCTTTGAAATGTACAAAATACTGATGCCAAGGAAGGAAGGAAGAAAGAAAGAAAGAAAGGAAAGAAGACAAAAGGAAAGAAAAGGAAAAGAAGAGAAAAGGAAAAAAAAAGAAAGGAAAATCAGAATTTTAGAAGAAAGTAAATTACTTGGATTAGAACTGAAACCATGTGGGGCCCAGGAATCTTGTAATATTCTGCCCATTAAAAGTTCTTCAAATAAATGTGAACATACAGGAGAGAGAGCGAGAGAAGTCGTGCATTTGGATTCAACGGCGTGTCAGCCTAATTATATTAGACAATGGTGAGCTCAGTAATTCCACTTTTGATCCATTGCTCTGTGAAGTTCATTATTATCTGTTTCAAATTATTGTTCATTTCAAGAGCCCTACAATGAAAAAGCATGTAAAGACTTTGAAAGAGCACTTGGTGCCTTCCCCGAAAGCTTTGTGAAACATTTCTTTGGAAACATTTCTGCTGAGGCTGTGCATTGGTTGTGAGTGGGCGTAGGGGACGGGTGTCTGTGCTTCCCCTTTTCAATTTGTTTACCTTAAGTACGTCTCCATGGAAACGAAGCCTACTTTTGAGCCAGCTTTAGGGTTGTCCATAAGAAGAAGGAATAGAAAAATATAGATAGCTAAAATTCTCATATAATCCAGAAAAGGTCATTCAAGGTAAGAAAAACTAAGATTTATAGAGCTTGTCTTTAAGACTGATGATTTAAAAATAGGTTTTCTTATTTAACCCTGAGAGGGGGATGATATTATCTCTGTCTTACAGATGAGGGCCTTGAAATTCTGAACATTTACTCAAATAGTAAGTAACAAACTCAGATTTGAACCCAGGCCTGTCTGATTCTGAAACCCACGCTCTTTCTATAACACCATGTTGCCAGTAGTTTCAACCTTTCCTCCTACCTCCCTCAAGCATTTTCCAGAACCATATAAAAATGGGCCACTCTTGATTTTACCTTCTTTTGGGTAAATAAAATGCTTGTGAGGAAAGAGATACTAGGAAAAAAGAAAAAATAAGTGGCCTGAATAATCCAAGTATGAAATCATCATCAACAGCAGTAGCAACAACATCATGAACATTTGCCCAAAATATTTCCAGAATCCTAGGCTGGTCCAGGAAAGCCTCATTTAGCTAACAATCCCTTGAGTAAGAAGGCCTCCATTTACCAAATTATTGGCTATGCTCCGCTTTGAAGGGAAAACAAAGCTATGCACTGGAAAGAGTCCTGCAGACATGGATTCAGATCTTGTCCCTCCATGTGAGAGCCTGTACAAGATCCTAAGAAGCTTCTTTCAACGTCAGATATAAACAGGGTATCTTGATGGGGCAGGATCTGGCCCTCAGCCATTTTAGCCAGTGGTGATAGGCAACACCCTTTTTTATATTCACGACCTCTAGCTCAGATCTATAGCAAGTTCAGTTTGTACAGAGCATCAACAAGGGCTAGGAAAGAACTCACACTAAGGGAAGTGGTCTCGTGTGGAGAGATGGGCCCTGCAACCAGGCCTGAGTTTTGGAGAAGAGCTATGGCCCCAGTAATATATTGTGGCTGATATTAGAATTTGGCCCCACCCAGCAATTAAAGAACTTTGACATAAATGCCATAGCCCTAGAGCTTGAGCAGCCTGTGGGCCCTCCTAACTCCCACACCAATTGGGTGGGATACAAAAGGAGCATTCTCCTGTTTATTTCAGGGGTGACAAGATCTCTGGCATTGAGGTATAGCTATTTTCAGTTCTAATGGAGATAGAGGTGGGACTGCCAGCTTGGAGTGGCCCCTCCATGGAACAGTGAGGCCCTGAGGCCAAAAATCCTAGTTCTATGAGCTTCAGGTAAGGAGACAACCAAGAGGGATCCATGGGCACAATTAAGCAGCCGAATTTTCCCAGCAATATATAGGGAGGGCAACCCACTAAATATTGCACTTCCTATAGTCAAAGAAGTAGGGCTTTGCAGCCCTTGGGACTTTAGGTGGAGATGGGCATGAGACTAGACGACACTCACCATAGAAGTTACCTTTTAGGTTATTGGGATGATAAGGTGCAGTGCCAGGCACAGAGTAGGCCTTCAGTAAATGTGAACTGTTTTGATCTGTCTGGGGCATAAGCAGAGATTGGCAAAGTAGGCAAGTCCGGGACACTGGGCAGAACCCTGCAATGCCGCCCCAGATCTCAAGGGGCATCGGGCCACACAAATCAACTCTCCAAGTGCAGTCTGAAAGGAACATTAGACACAGGAAGGGGAGAGAAGGTGTAAATCTGGATGCTGGCTGAGAGGATTTGGAGTGAGAAAGGCTGAGCTATAAGGCCTCCAGCTGGAAGGGCTGGTGGAGGCAGGAAAAGACGGGGGTGGGCCCTCTATGCCTTAGCTTGGTGCTACGTCTTTCCTGAAATGCCCACCTACCCCTTGTCTCTCACTGTTCACCAACAATTTCTTTTAAGACCCAACTCAAGATTCATGTCCAGGGAATGTTTCCCTGCTTCACTGCAACGGACACCGACCATTCCCTTGCTTTCCTTTGTGCTTCTGCCTTTAGATGTTTCTTGGTTTCAATTTCTTTAAGGCTTGGCTTTTCCTTACAACATGACTAGGGCGACATCATCTTTTATAACGTGTTTTTCAAACTATCTGGTGAAGAACCAGGTTTTTAACATTTCCAAGACGTTGAGGAAAAATTCATGGTCCTCGTGCATGTGACTCACACCCAAGTTTAACAGCATCCAAACTGGCCCCTACTACCTTGTTCACTGATACAGGCCCATTGATCATGGGCTTGGATGTCATGACAAAGTCAAGTTGCCCTAAAAGTTTCGAGACTTTACTGGAGCCAATTCCATTTTGTGCTAAACATTTCTGAACTTAGCCAGGCTTGGTGAAATTTTGGGTAGCATGTTTTAGGGCATCCCTTCCCTCTCCCTACAAACACCCCCACTCTCAGACCCAAGACGGTTGCATATGGTAATCACGTGAGAGAGAAAAATCCTTCTATTTCCCCCTGATAGTCTCCATTCTATCTGATTTCAGCCAAGATCCTCTTTGTGACATAATTACTGCCAGGGCGCCTGGGTGGCTCAGTTGGTTAAGTGACTGCCTTTGGCTCAGGTCATGATCCCAGAGTCCTGGGATCGAGCCCCACATCGGGCTCCCGGCTCAGCGGGGAGCCCGCTTCTCCCTCTGACCCTCTCCCCTCTCATGCTGTTTCTCTCTCACTTGCTCTCTAATAAATAAATAAATAAATAAATAAAATCTTTAAAAAAAAATTACCGCCAGAGACCCGAGATTGCATGGGTGAAGAAATGATGAACAGTGGCTCCTAAGGAAGAATAAGTTTGAGGGACATGAAGGGAACATTAAGATTAGAAGTAACTCCCTTAGTAACAGCATCATCATGTTTTAGAGGAATAAGCAGATCTGCATTTGTCATTGGAGTAAGTCAATCTACAACAATCAAATCAATGGAATAACGAACTCTCCTACTCTTTTTCTCTTGGTAGAAACAGCTCTTCATCTGAGATCTCCAACATTAACATAGGAATGCTATTTTTAAAGAATGTTTTCTGTTTTTCTGTTAGATACCACTCAGGCACTGGGGGCCCATAGGTGCTGAGAAAAGGGAGGAAACAAAACACAGTCCTTGCCCTCATGGAGCTGATGTTCCACTTGGGGAGGCAGTGATAAAGCCTCCAGGGGACAAAAATAAGGAGCCCTGAGATCACAGCAGCTATTTGGGGGTCAAAGATGCCCCCTTCCCCTCCGCCCCGACCCAAAAGGAAGGGATATTAGAAATGGGAACTGAAGGTGAGTAGAGGTGGGACGGGTACGGAGGAAGTGCTCTTCCAGCAAAGATGTCAGCACACACAATGGTGGATGGGGAGTCCACACATTCCAAGGACTGCTTGGGGACTAGTGTGAATGGGCACAGAGCGAGCCCAGTGTGGCTGCTGGATTGGCAAGAACCAGGCACATGGGTCTCCTGAGCTGGTAAGGATCCTGTTCCTAGAGCCACGGGAAGCTATTGAGAGTTTCTGACCTGGGGAGGGATAGGCCAGGTTGCGTTTTGGGGGGATTTCTCTGTTGTACGGAGAACGTGCTGGAGGTTCAGAGTGGGCTCTGTGGGATGAGTTAGAAGGCTATTGGCTCGGTGATGCTGGCTTGGATCAGGCAATGGAATCTCTTGCTCTTTTCATCTTTGGGGGACCTGCCAACAACTGAACTAATTAAATCCTTTGAGAGATGAGTGGGCAGCATTCCCATTTTTCAGATGGGGAGACTGTTAGAAGGCGCCCTAATCAAGTTATTTCTGCACCCCCCCCAACCCCACCCCGGGTAGTGAAAAGAAACACGTTTTTGGAAAGGACAAGACTACAGGCCACATGGAGCCCAGGCGTGTGGGCCGCTGAAAGATTGTTTCAGGACCTAATTATCCTATTGGCAATACCCAAGATGCCATTTCTAGCTCCTTCTGATCCACCATGGATGTGGTTTTCACTCAGCAGATCTTGAGGATGACAGGTCTAAAATAAGAAATTAAAGCTGAGTTTTGGCATGGAGCCTATGAACAACTAGTTCCTAAGAGTTTTGCTGATTAGGAGCAGAGGGGAAGGCTGGTGAATTAGATCAAATTGTGAATTGCAGTACGTTTTCAAAGAAACAGTGTGATGACTTTCAAGGATAAAGGTAAGTCAATTAAGAGTCATGTATATGAAATGGTTTTCCTTTCCCTAATACACCAATCTGCTGCATAGCATCATCAGACACTGGTGTCTTCCCATCAACCATGAGGCACATTGCTAAAAGAATGAGAAAGCGTTAATGATAAGGTAGTTATCATCTATTATTTACCATGTACCGTAATAGAATCCAATCCTAACAACAAAATCCATTCGTGGTAGGAGTTCTATTATCATACCCATTCTGCAGATGAGCAATACTAAGGCTCAAAGAAGCTAAGTAACCCACCCAGGGTCACACAGCCTATAAGTGCAGGGGTCAGAACCTGAGATTGCCTGACCTCCAAGCTTGTAATCTATGGAAGCAGTGGGGAAAGCAGGAAGGATTCTGTGTGATTTACTTCTTTTGTAAATTAGAGTGAGCTCGTGATTCTTCTTCTGTATATGTCACTCTCAATTGCAGGTATTGGTGGCTCCAGGAAATGTGTAGAACCCTGGGCATATCAAGGACATGGGTGTGGCCAGTGAAGGTCAAGTGCCTTGTGTGTCACCCCAGGAGAAACGTTGCAAGCCGGTGGCTTAGTAAAGAAATCACTAAGACTGGGGAGGGAGGGAGAAGTGATGTCAGGGTGGGGCTGCCTTGGGACCCTCCCCTTCAATTTTTGGCCTCTGCTTCTACTCCACTTGCTGGGGGCCTTCTCCAAGGTGCTTGCTTTGTGTCCCCAAGGCCATCTGCAATCCTGTGGCCCTGTGACTCTGGAAATGCCCTGGGTATGTCATCTAAATCCTAGGGACAACTGTCTGCTTTGGGGTCCCGGGCAGTGAGCCTTGCTGGGACCCGGAAATCCTCCTCATCTAACATAACCTCAGCAGCCCCTAACTCTGGCCCCTCAGATACAGTCTCTCTAACAACAGCTGGAGGGAAATTTCTGGGGCTCAGGTTGACACTGTCACACACCCATCTTGAGATTCCTTTGTGGTAGCCTTCATCCTTGCACATAATGCCCATGCCTCCTGGATCTGCCCTCCTCTTCCTCTCCAGCCCTGGCTCTCGTCAGGGGTCCCTCATTCTACCTTGGGGCTATTTAGCCACTGGCGATTCCCCCAGATGTCCCTGTGGACCCTCTTTCCTTAACTTTGCACGTGCTGAACCCACCACCTGAAATGAACGCTCTTTCTTCACTTTCTTTTGTTTACCCAGCCAATTCTTCCTCATCTCTTAAGACTCAGCTCCAGGGTAAGCTTTTCTGGGATACTATTTCCTTAGTTCCATCCCCACCTCTGGTAGGTTCCTGCCTACTTCTCTCTACTGAGGGCATACTTCTATCATAGAATTCCTTACATTGCATTATGTGGTGGGTGGGTGTGTTCTGCTGGTCTCCCAGGTAAGTCACATGCACACCGACACCTGAGAAGCACTGGACTAGCTGACTCTGCAATGAGCATGGAGACTGAGGTGGGGCTTGATCTCATGACCCTGAGATCATGACCTGAGCTGAAACCAACATGTAACTGACTGAGCCACCCAGGTGCGCCTGCCCTTCTGTCGTTTTTGAAACTAGGTGTGTTCACGTGGCTTGGCTTGACCAATGAAATGGAAGTGGAAGTGAGGCGTACCCTTCCTGCACAAAAGCCAGTGCATCCCTTTCTAAGTTCTGTTTTCCTCTGTCACAACGACCAGCACACGAGAGACCACAGCTACTCCGACAGTGTAAATTCCTGAGTAACTATGATAAGCATGGTACTTGCCGATCCACAGTGGACATGTAGTATGTGCAAAATGGAAAAATTTGTGGTTTTAAGTCACTAAGACTTTGGGCATGTTTATTACTATGACATACTGACTGATACAAATGATTTTTGAAAATAGCAACCAATATACTAACTATATGCTAGGCACTGTTTAAAGCTTCTCATATGTTAACTCAATCCTCATATCAACCCTATGAGATAGATGCTATTACGGTACCATTTTACAGATGAGAATATTGAGGCCCAGGGAGGTTAAGTGTCTTGCTCCAGGCTATATAACTAGCAAGTGGCAGATCCAAGGTGGCCTGATTCTCAATCACTAATGTATATCATACACACACAGAAGATAATTTAATGCCTCCTATAATGCAAAGGTCCAAGTGTGCCTGCTTCAGGCACAGTTAGATCCAGGTGTTCAAAAGGTATCAACTGGAATCACTCTCTGTGTTCTACTTTCACCTTCAGATGCTCTTCTAATGAAGAGGCCTCCTCATCTCCAGGCTTACATTCTGATGCTAAGCAACTACAGAGGCAAGAACGGTCCCTCCACCAAAATTCTAGCAAAAGGTCTTTCTTTTTTTATAAATATTTATTTTTTAATTTTTTTAAGATATTTATTTATTTGACAGAGAGAGAGAGAGAACACAAGCAGGGGGAGCAGCAGAAGAAGAGAGAGAGAAGCAGGCTCTCTGCTGAGCAAGGGACCCGATGCGGGGCTGGATCCTGGGACCATGACCTGAGCCGAAGGCAAATGCTTAACCAACTGAGCCACCCAGGCATCCTATCATTTTTATAAATATTTAAAGCATATTTGTGTCCAAAAAAGAGTGGAAATGAATGTAACATGAATGTAGGAAATGAATATAAGAAAATACTTCCATATGAAAGATAAAGTGCTTCTAGCAAAAGTTCTTTAGGGAAGCTCCCTCCACTTTCAGTCCACATCACTTGGTATCACTTTACCTGCAAGGGGGCAAGTGGGTGCTGGGCAGGCAATGGCGACGTGTCCCTGACCACATGGAATGACTGAGGCCGTGAGTAACTGAGAGCTCTGTAAAGCTGCCAAAGAGTCTGAGAACTCTAAAATCGTAAAAATAAACAACCCCCCAAACGAACACCAGTAATATTGTCAAACATTGTCATGGAATTGAAGATGGCAAAGTTCCAGATTAGAAATCTCTGGAACTTGCATGTGCATGGGAAGGATTTCTGAGTTTTATCTCTTTTTCTTTCCCCCTTTTTTCTTCCTTGCTTGAGTTCCTCTTACTCCATTCTTCAGCCTGTGCTATATGCTCAAACAGAGTTTTATGCACAGATATGTGTCTCCAGTGCCCACGGCTGTATAAACACACACAGACGCACAGACACACGCACGCAAACCCCCCGCGCCCCCCACCCACACCCCCTCTTTGCTTTTGTCTTCAAAGTGGTAGCAGAAGGGGCACTGGATTAGAAGTCAGGAGACCTGGCCTCTCATTCATTTCCACTCACTGTGAACTTGGCAGGTGGGTCTGTCTCCCAACCTGAAAAAAGTGGCCTTGGATCAGATGATTCCAGATACCCTTCCTCCTTCCACACCGTTCTTGGTTCCAGCTCCCCCCATCCACCCCCTCGCTTCTTCCCTTAACTCTGCCGCTGGCCCAGAGCCCCAGGCCTGTCCCTGGCCTCAGCACAGCCCCAGCCCCACAGTGTACCCCCTCCCATTGGCTCCCTAGTGCTCGGTTCACTCAGCCCAGCTGCTCTATTGCACGCCGCCCCCAGCAGCACCCACAACTTCCTGGGCCTGTCCTTTAAAAAGGCAGTATCTCCCAGTCCTTCATTCATGCCTCATTCCTCCATCGGCATCCTTAAAGGCAAAAATGCCGGAAATTATATATAAACACTCACCCAAATAAAACAAACCATGCATAGTGCACCATGGTATGTTGCCAAAGAAATACCCAATTTGGTATCGCTCTTACTTTGTATGGCTCACTGCCTTCATGGCCGTCCCCAGTCTTGCCTTGAGAGGCAGGGTGGTTCAGTGTGCAAGGGACACACTTGACATCGGCCAAGCCCAGGCTCCCCTCCAGGGCTGGTCTGCCACTTAGCTGCTGTCTAACCTTGGGCCAGGTACTGGATCTCTTGGTAAGCCTCAGTTCCTTACAGCAGCATGGTGGTGTACCTGCAGCTCCTATTTCCCTGTTGGGGCTGTGAGGGTTAAGTTAGATCACGAGCATAAAGCACGTGCATGGTTCTGGCCCATAGCAGGCTCGTTGACTGCTGGGGATTATTGCTTTCTGCAAAAAAAAAAAAAAGTTATATGGGATTATTACAGAGCTGTTTAAAAAAAGAGTTCTCTACGTGCCGCTCACGGATGCAGCAATGACAAAGCAAGGTGAAGAACAGCGTGTGTTGTTTGATATCTTTTGTTTCAAGAAACAAGGGAAAATCAGAATTCAGTTCACATCAATGTAAATAGAAATACACAACACACACACACAAACACACACACGCTCTAGGGAGACAGAGGGCCAGGGATGGTTTCATGGTACAACTCATCTGTTCTTCAGAATTTTGCCCCACGCAAATATATAAGCTATTCAAAAAGTTGAGTTCAAAAATGTTAGCGATCCAAGTCACCCCCGTTTCTTTGCTGAAAGCCGAGAGATTTCATCTCTCACTCGGAGAGAAAATCTACCTGGCCTGAGCCAAGGCACATCCCCAGTGAGTGAAGGGGCAGGAACGGACTGGAGGTCTTGTTTTTCTCTCCACCCTCTGCTCTGTCCCTCAGAGACAGTGAGAAGGAATCCCAAGCGGGATTTCACCTCTCACTCAGAGAGAAAGTCCACCCAACAGAGGACATGTCACTTCCAGTCACCTTGGAAAGTTACGGAGTAAAGGCTTCAGATCTCTGCGGGACCCAGGCTCTGATCAGAGATTCCTATGAGGGATGTGGGGCAAGTCAATGAGCTTATGAGTCAGTGTTTGCATCAAATGGAACATTTGTATGATGCTTTTAAGTTGACACAGTGGTTTCACACCTGTCACTTCACTGAGCTTTCCAGCCATACACTGAAGTTAGCATTCCAGTTTTTATTATTCCTCTGACCGTGTCCTTGACAGCATGTGGCAGGAGCTGCTATGGCCCGCCTCTTCTGCCCCCGGGGACTCACCATCCTGCTGGCTTCCTACTATAAACACCAGGAGCCCCATCCTGAGGACTCTCTCTGGCCCGGCAGTGGCTCAGCCCGGGGTGTGGGCAGGCCAGGGTGTGAGGAGTTGTGCCCCTGGGAGCTGCCTGAGGGCTCAGGGCCCTGGAGGGCCTCACGCTCTGAATGGGCCATTGTGAGGCGAGGCTACGCTGTCTCCCCGAGGACCCGGCTGGGATGAATCCTCAGTTGCCTCCTGTGGTAACCAGCTCCTCAAGGCAGGGATCCTGGGGTGGCTTCCTTCCCTTCCCCACCTCTTCGCCCCCCGCCCCCCGCATTCCTTGCCATCCCTGCTCGGATGAGTTATGTGCCCTCACACTTCGTCTCGAGGTCACCCTCTGAGGGAACCTGGCCTGAGCCAAGGCACATCCCCAGTGAGTGAAGGGGCAGGAACGGACTGGAGGTCTTGTTTCTCTCCACCCTCTGCTCTGTCCCTCAGAAGCTTCCATGGAAGAAAACGCCCAGAACTGAGAGGGCAGACTTTTCTCTTCAAAACTCAGGCTGAAGGAAGCTACAGAATCCAGCATGATGAGCTCTGAGCAAAGAGTATTCAAAGCCGCCAGCAACCCGATACTCGTTAATGAGTGCCAGTGTCTCAAATTGTCTTTTGGAGCAACATTTTTAAAATTGTTGAGATTGTTTTTTCTTTCTCCATTTATTTCATGTTTGGAAAATAACTGTCAATATTCACTAAGCTTTTTCACATATGTGCTGTTTTGGTTTTTTTGATGCCTTACATTCGAAGTCCAAGCATTAAATTGTTGCTTAAAAGGGTCTGTTATTTTCTTTTGAAGGCTGAACCTCTTTTGAAGGGAGCTCTGTTTCAAGAACTGCAAGGGGGCTGCCCCGAAGGCTTGGAAAGGAGCTGGTATCCGGGCCATAACCCTGCAGGATGAGTGGGGGGTCCAGCAGGCTGCAAGACCGGCCTGCGTGTGTGCGCGGAGGCCAGGCACATGCTTCCGGGGAGCGGGGCTTGGGTGCAACTGGACCACGTAGGATAAGCGTGTGGCTGAACGGGCGTGAACTCCACACTCTCCAGCCCAGAGGCAAGAAGGAGAAAGAGGAGAAAAGGAGAGGCCAGCGGGGAAACATGCCTGGTCTCCACCAGACCAAGACTGGGGCCCCAAGGGTGAGCCTGCCCTGGCACCCGCCCTGAGTAGGGCTTGGGGTGACACCCTGGAGTCACACGGAGTGCCTGTGGCATTGGCTGTCACTACTCCAGGACACTGGAAGCCTTGCTAAAGACCCAGGCTCCTTCCGTAAGACCAAGCCTAATGAGGCGCCCTGCGGAGGCCCTCTTACCAGGTCAGAGGGTCCATCCAGGGAACAGGATGAACCGCCAGGAGGGTGTGCGGGACTCAGAGCTGGCGCGTGTGCTCAAAACTTCTAAATGACGGAGAAGCGAGATCAAGCTGTTCTATTCAGCTCTTAACACTTGAGTTCTAACCAGTGGGGTTTGTCTTCAGGGACACGGGTGCCACGCACTTTAGAGATTCGATGCCCCACAGCAGTGCCGGGCACTCAGTAGGAGCTCAACCAGGGGCATGGAACAGAATGTGCACGGAAGCACTCAGTTTCCGCATCTTGTTTGAGTTTGTTTGGATCAGGGAAAGGGATGAGAGTGTCTTGCACTTGAGTCATCGCAGATGAGTTGGATCGGCTGGTGGCCCACAGCGCTGAGTGTCTGAGCGGGATCCAGCAGCTCTGTGTCCCGCGTGGACAAGGGCGCCGCACAAGGGCGGCGCATGCGCAGATTCCCTGTGGCAGGACTCCTTTTGCTCAGCTCGAATGCTGCACGTGCCCGCTGATGATCCTTTAGAGTCTGAAGGGTCCGCTCTTGGTGATGGATTTTGTGGCTTTCCCTGTGACATGGTCCTTCACGGTACCCTCTGAGTGGCCAGAATTAGTCTCGAACTTTGACTAAGAGGGAATGAAGATATTGGAGCATAACTTTTGGGTGAAAAATGGGCTTGCAGAGAGATAAGAACAAGAATCCAATGCTCGAGGCTTTCCCTCCCGCTCCCCTCCCCTGTGCCCCTCTCCCTTGCTTGCCTCCATCCTTCTTTTAGCTCACTTTATCCTTCCTCTGACAAGTCTGCTTTTGTTCCTTTTAAGTCTCAAAAGCAATGTAGCATTCCAGGAACACAGCCTGATGCCTGGGTTTGAATCCCAGGGCTCACTCTTACTGGATGAGCAATTATGGGGCTGTGGCTTAACCTCACTGTGCCTCAGTTTCCCCATCTGTACACTGTGGATGTCGATGATGATAGCCTCTACCTCACAGGGCTGTTTGAGGATGAAATACATTAATAATTGTTTTGTTTTGTTTTGTTTTAAAACAGTAGTAATTGTAAAAGGCTTAGGAAACTGCCTGGCAAAGGGTAGAGGCCGTGTGAGGGTTAGATGATGTTATTCCCTGGCAGAGTTAGTGCAAGTGCAAGATAATAACGAGATAAAATACATTTCAGGATGCTCAGATGCTGCCTTTGAAAGGGTCCCGAAGCTCCTGGGAGTCTCCAGAGAAACAAGAAACGTCTGGAAAACAAGATGGCCTTGCACTGGGATGTGGCCTAGGATGGGACTCCGTGTTCTCACTTAGATTCTTGGCGGGGCTGTATGACCCTGGGCAAACCAATTAATCTCTCTGGGCCTTAATTCTCTCATCAGTGAAAAAAAGAGGGGGCGAGAAGGGGGGAAAGTAAAAGAAAATAATACAATCTTATTCACAGAACAACTTGGCTCCTAAGGAGGACCAGAGGATCTAAATGACTTTCAGTGGCTTTGTAAGCTGATGCTGGAGGACAATGGCTTCTCTATGATCTTTCAGACCCTTGAGTGGCGGGGATGAGCTTGTTGCTGCTCGATGGTAGAAATGAGCTCTCTCGGGTTATGTTTCCAATGAATGTGAATTAATGTAAGTTAAAAATAAAAAAAGTATTTCCTGGAAATTGTGGTTGGTCAACATCTTCCTTATCACTTCTCTGACCACAAAAGAACGGAGACAACTTATTTGGGGCTCGGAACTCATCGGTCTGTGTTTCCCTCACAGCTCTGAGGAATGTCGCTTCTGAAACCAAAATTGGGACATGGAGTTGACTAAAGGGTTATTTCTCATTTGTGAAGAGATTTGAAAAAGGAATAAATATATAGATAGATGGATGTATGAGTCTATATATGTTTGTGTATATATAAGATGTATGAATCTATATGTGTGTATATATATATTCTATTTTATTTTAAAGACTATTTTTTCAGAGCAGTTTTAGGTTCATGACAAATTTGAGAGGAAAGAGCTTTCCCATATACCCCTGCCCCCACACATACACAGCCTACACCATTATCAACATCCTCCCCTCCCCCCACCCAGAGTGGGACATTCGTTACAATGATGAACTTACATTGACACATAATCACCCTAAGCCCATAGTTTACCTTAACGTTCACTCTTGGGCTTGTACATTCTATGGGTTTAGACAAATGTGTTAAGACATGTATTCATAACTATAATTTACTTATAGTTATTACATAACTATTTTCACTGCCCTAAAAATCCTCTGTGACCTGCGTATTCATCCTTCCCCTCCCATCCTTGGCAACCACTAATATTTCTACCCCTCTCCATAGTTTTGCCTTTTCCAGAATGCATCCAGTTGGAATCATTGAGTCTGTAGCCTTTTCAGATTGTCTTCTCCACTTAGCAATATGCATTTAAGGCTCCTCCATGTCTTTTCATGGCCTGATAACATTTCTTTTTAGTGCTAAATAAAATGCCATTGTCTGGATGTGCCCCAGTTTATCCATTCACCTACCAAAGGACACCCTGGTTGCTTCTAAGTTTCGGCAACCATTAATAAAGCTGCCAGAAGCACTTGTGTGCAAGTTTTCGTGTGCACGTAAGTTTTCAGTTCCTCTGAGTAAATATCAAAGAGCACAATTGCTGGATTGTATGGTAAGAGTATGTTTAGTTTTATAAGAAACAGCCAAATTGTTTTCCAAAATGGTGGTCCCATTCCGCTTTTCCTCCAGCAATGAATGTGAGCTCTTGTTGCTCTACATCTTTGACAGCATTTGGTGTTGTTAGTATTCTGAATTTGGGCCATTCTAACAGGTATGTAGTGCTATTCACTGTTGTTTTAATTTGCATTTCCCTGATCTATGATGTGGAGCATCTTTCCCTATGCTTGAATCCCATCTGTATATCTTCTTTAGTGAGGAGTTTGTTAAGGTCGTTAGCCCACTTTTTAATTGGGTTGTTTGTTTTCTTATTGTTGAGTTTTAAGGGTTCTTTGTAAATTTTAGATAGTTGTTTTTCTCAGATGTGTCCTTTGCAAATTTTTTTCTCCCTGTCTGTGGCTTGTCTTCTCAATCTCTCGATGGTGTCTTTCATAGAGCAGAGGTTTTTAAGTTTAATGAAGTTCATGGAGTGTCCTTTTGGGGTTGTAGCTAAAAAGTCATCACCATATATTTGGCTATATAAAAAGTATTATATTAAAAAAAAAAACAAAGGAGTATGAAATTAGGGCTACCCTGGACAATCTTAGATGAAGTGCAGGGAACAATTATTCATCTCTCTGGCCTCAGTCTATCACTTCCCAGGAAGCCCTGATTTCCATCTGTGGGCTCCCTGTTAAAGCCAGCCTGCAGGAGGGGCACCTGGGTGGCTCAGTTGGTTAAGGGACTGCCTTCGGCTCAGGTCATGATCCTGGAGTCCCTGGATCGAGTCCCGCATCGGGCTCCCTGCTCGGCAGGGAGTCTGCTTCTCCCTCTGACCCTCCCCCCTCTCATGTGCTCTCTCTCATTCTCTCTCTCTCAAATAAATAAATAAAATCTTTAAAAAAATAAAATAAATAAATAAATTTTAAAAAAGCCAGCCTGCAGGGAATGTGTGATCTAGCTAAGCCAGTCAGTGGGCCTGGGCCTTGGCCACAGCGATTGCCTCAGTGCTGGGCAACTGGCCAAAGCCAGTGCAAGCAAAGTGAAGTTCAGGCTCTTATTTAGAAATTGGGGGCCAAGGTATTCTCTCCCTTCCTTGGAGACAGCATGGTTTATGGATATGAAGAATGAAATTGCTGCAGCCATTTTTGCTACCTGGAAGGTAGCCATTCTGAAAACAATCCACATACAGAAGAGATCAGTGCGGAGAAAATGTTAGAAAACAGAATGGGCCCCTCTGGAAGATTTAGACCCTTTGGAATAAATTGTGCCTGAAGACTGTTCTCAATCTGGACTTTTGGGTTACCTGATCCAGTAAATTTTCTCGATTGGTTGGGATCTAGTCAGGAAAAGAGAAACCACACGAGATATTGCAAAACACAGGGACTTAATAAAAGAATTTGTTACACAAGTAAGAAATCAAAAGGAGGATGCTGAGAGATTAATAAGTCCTGGGCCAGCAGAAAAAGAGAGAGGGTGGTTGCCAGAGCTTATGAGCTTGGAGAGAGAGGGTCTCATGCGATTGTGCTGGGCTCCTGGGGGGAAACTGCATGGCTTGTGTTCAGACCCTTGAAGCTCTCAGACCACTAAAGGGAGAGGAGGCAAGATTTGATGGAGACTCACACCCCCAAGGTGGCTGCTCTGATGGCCCAGAGCACATGGCCCAGTGGATGAGCAAATTAGTGCAGCTGGTACACCACCTCCCAAGGGATCAGGGCTGATGGTCTGTCCCTCTTCAGGGGCACGGTAAGGGGGCTCTGGGAGTGCCAAAAGAAGCTGGGAAGTGAGCCCACTGTCTACGCCTGCTGGAGAGACACCATCAGGAACTGAGAGTCAGAAATGAAGTCCTTCTCCCCTTCTCCTGCCTCCAAATCTCCCTCTAGTGCCTCTTACTGGAGGAACCTCATAGAAAACCAGCTGGAAGGACAGTCTGTGAAATGCGGCTTGCAGAGTACCATTCCAGCACCACAGGGCCAAAGGGTGATCTGGGAACTGAGAGATGAGAGGTAAAGAGCAGGCACGATGGCCTAGCCAATCTGAAATGGGCTTCCTGTTACTTGCATCCTATCGATAGACCTGATTGTCATGATTACCATAATTACAGCCTTATCCCACTTTTCTTTGGGTTATAATCTGGAAACCATCTTGGTAATCCCAAACTCTACTGTTTACTTTGAAATCCTCTGTTGATTGCTGGGGTGTTCACCTTCTATTCTCTCCGATGAGAAGACCAAGCAAGAGGAGGCCAGATACCAGGTTCACGTCAAGCTGACCACTTCTCTTTTGGGAAAGCTCTTAGTGGATGGAAATGTTGGGATCCATTGCAAGAAGAAAATCTGAGGCTCCTCTTTGGGGTGGGAATTGGACTAGGATGCTTCCGGCTTGAAGAAACAGGAAACCCTGACTCAAATGGCTTAACGGATGACAAAACATGGTCTCACATAACTGGAACTCCAGGGGTAGGAAATTTCAAGGAAGGTTAATTCCTCAGCTCATCTATATCTTCAAGGATACAGGTTCTTTCCATGTTGCCTCTTTATCTTGGTCCTCAACTTGTTTCTTTGGACAACACCCCAACATGGCTGTAGCAGCTGCCTCTGTCCCAACTATGCTATCCAGATACAACGTCTAATAGAAGAACCATCTTTTTTTGTGTGTCTCTTTCTCAGATCAAGGGTGCCTTTGCCAGAAACCCCCTACTGGAGTTTCTATAACTGGCTAGACCAGGTCATGCCTGTACCTAAACCCAATACCAGCAAGGGGACTGGGAACACGATGATTGGCTCAGACCAGCCAGAATTCACTCCTGAGCTGGCGTTACGGTATCTATAGGTACCTATCTCATCAATGAGGGTTCAATCAGGGTTGCAGAACCACGAGAAAGTTGTTTTCCATAAAAATATGTAATCAGATTTGTAGTAGGGATTTTACCTTCTGCAATCGTGAGAGCTGGTTAAACCCTCTCTATAGGCTTGCTGTCTTTGCATCTGGTACTGTGGCTTCAAAGCCCACAGGGCCGGAAGTGGGAAGATGGGTGTAAAGTGAGGGAGAACAAGGACAAACTGGGTGGGGATGGGCTGGAACCTGGGTCCCCAACCTCAATATCTTACAGGAAAAGGGGATGCCCATTGTCACTGAGATCCGAGATCCCCAAGGCACTGGAGGAGCCAAAGGAGGATCCAGACAAAGGTGAGGCAGTTGTAGACATGCCCACCGTTCCTTGATAATGAGATGAGCTTGGTGATCCCGGCCCAATCTTCTGAGCTGGACATGCGACCTCCAAATCTCAGGCAAAGGCATCTCTCATTGCCCCACTGGAAACATGCAGAAAAGGAGATTCGGGGGAACAAACCTTGGGCTGGCCCTGCCGACGTACTACAAAACCATCATAGTAACCTTCCCTGAGGAAGTGATCTTTTTTTTTTTTAAAGATTTTAACTGAGGAAGTGATCTTGACCCAAATTGGGGTGCTGTAAGCGAAGAAGAAGGAAGAAACAGATCTGGGGGGAAGCAACCAAAAGTGCCTGTGCTCCAAGGTGAGCAGTTTTCAGCTGCTTCGTGCTAGGATCCAAGGTGAGGCATGGATTGTGTGTGTACAGTGCACGTACTATAACAACGCCGCATAACCAAGCCTGCCTCTCTCTCTCTCTTTCTCTCTCTCTCTGGGCTTATCAGGGGCCAAACCCTGGCAGAAAACGCTAAAGAAAAAGAAACTCATGCCTTCAGCATTTAGTGTTGCGCCTGCCCTACCTCTGAGTCACCACCGCACTCTTCACTTCCCCTGCTTGGAACCCCCTCTCTCCACTTCCTGTTCTCATTCAGCAAGCATGCATTAAGCGCCTACTGTTTGCGGGCTGCAGGGGACACAAGAAGAGGAAAAAATGAACTTGAGCTCCCACTCCAGGGGAGAACCCTCCTTCCTCTGCCCTAAATCCCCCTCCTTCCAGAAACCTTCCCAGATGTCTTCTCAAGCTCTCCAGCAAAATCTTGCAGCCCCGGCCCTGGTCGCTGCACGGCTGTAAGTGATTATCTACAAGGATGTGTGTACACGGACATGTCATTTTTGTTTTTAATGAATGCTTTATTTTTGTTGGTCCCATCTTCCCCCTGGAGCACATAAGAACTTTGAAGGTCGGGTTTCTGTTTCCTTCATTGCTCCTAACCACGTGCAATGTGCAGGGCGGCTGTGTTCCAAAGGGCGAAATCCAATCGGGGTTCCCAAACACCACAGGCAGCATTTCCACGTGCCTTGGAAGATGCAAAAGGGGTGCTTAACACCCACTCCGTGTGGCCCTCGACACCCTGTTGTTATAAGTTCTGTTGTCCTCAGTGTTATTGTCCCATTCTACTGTGAGGAAGCTGAGCTCAGGCTCATGTGACTTCTCGAGGGGACTCACAGCTGCAGAAGTACAGAAGCGGGCCTCCAGGTCCTGCTCCTGCCTCGAGGGATTTACACTGGGCTTCACAGTTCCACCGACCTCAGCGGGTATGGGTGTGGGTGCACTGTCACACATTCACCAGGGGCCTATTCTGTGGGCGGCCCTGGGCTGAGGCTTACTGGGAGGTGTTAGTACTAGGCTTTAGGAGCTCATGTAACTTCTAAGTGGCAGACTGAAGCTCCCAGCTAGGTCTTTCTAGTACCAAAATGCATGTATTTAACCCCTATGTCATCCTGCCATAACCATGATCTAAAAGGATGTGAGTGAACTTCTAGAATTCACATTTCCACACCTACATCACTGGGCCCTGGAGTTAAACCACCAGGGTTGAAAGCCCAGTTCTGCGACCTTGCGCAAGACGCTTCACATCTCTCTGCCTCTTCCTTCCTCTGTACAGTGAAGATTAAACAAACAAACAATAAATAGTACCAAACTCATGGGCTGGTTTGAAGATTAAATGAAAGAAAAAAAAAATATATATATATATGCATACTTTCCACAATGTCTGGCATGAGGTGAGCAAATGATAAGTATCAGATTTTATTCTAATGATCGCAATAATTCTCATTATTGACCTCGTGCAGTCAGTCTGGCCAACAGTTTGCCTAGCAAAGCCATCTTTGTCAGGGCATGGTTAGCACTGAAAGGCTTGAATTCTGGGGAGCCTCGGATTCCCCCAGCAGCTTGTACCAGAACTATCCTTGCAGCTGCTTGAGAAGGCTTGTGCGTGCAGCTGGGCTGCAAAACCCAGGCCTTATTGATGTCCTGTCTTAGCCGGCCCCACTCAGCTGCTCCACACATGTTCCATAAATGGAAGTCATTAGCAGGGAGCCCCATAAACACTCCCTCCGAACCATGCTGTGCCGTGTGTGGTGGATGTGGGGGCAACCCTTCCATCAAGCCCCTCAGCCCAGATATGAAACAGCTATCAGTGTGCGTATAAACTAGCATGTCCTAAAATGAGCCTTCCAGGGGCCAAGGTGGGGGTGGCGGTGGGGGGTGGGGCAGCTTCTCTTGGCTGCCTGAGCAAACTGCTCTCACTCACCTCCCTGTAAAGGACCCGTTAGTTCAGATGAATAATCATAGGGATCTGGCTCAGACTTCTCCACGGGGACATTTGAAAGTGATGATCTTCCTTGCATTTAATAAAACTTCTTTATTAGGTTTCCCAAATCCCAAGTTAATTGAGGGAGCAGATTCACTGCAAAGGGGCTGATGGTTCTGGGTTTGCAAGGCTGAAACAATTCCATTACAAGCACATATGAACGCATTGTGCATTCAAGTGGCTGGCGGGGGAATCTTGAGGAGCTGGGAGCTGTGTCAAAACACAATCTTGCTCTCTCTCAGTGGTTCTGGTGGAGCCTGGGATAGGGAAAGAACCACAGTATGCACGAAGCTTCCGCTAAATTGGGGGTCTCAGTGAGAGGCTGCAGAAGGGGGCTGAGCCTTCAGAGAACCGAAGGTTAATATCCCTGATGCAAGCTTCTTGACCAGGTCTTTCCTAAGGAGAAGATGGAATTAGATGCGTTTAGCAAGGGCTTCCTCAGTTAGGTACAATTATGGCGGCAGACACTGCAGAGAGCAGGTGAATTAGTCTCTCCATTTGCAGAATGAAGATAAACCTAGAATATCAGGTGTTGGAGGAAGCAGGATGTCTGGGCTGGAGTTATCCCTGGGCTGGCACGAAGAAAGACACAGTTACTGTCCCACCCTCCCCTCTGTGCCCAAGAGGGTGTTCCCAGGGGCGGGGGGGAAGCCCCAAGTGTGGAGTGTAGTGAGGGTCCTTTAGGGAAACCACAGGTTAGCAAGAAACAGTCCAGAGCTTGAGGCCACGAAGGCCAACTCCTGATTACTGCATGGCCCTCTGCCAAAGGGAGTGGGAAGGAGAAGGGGAATCTGAAGTTCAGAGGGGCAGAAAGAGGAAGGGGGGTGCAAGGAGAAGGCGGAACAGAGAGGAGGCAACTCGCCAAGCTGGGGAGAGGAAGAGGTGGGCAGTGGCCAGGCCTGCAGGCGGGCCCACTGGGCCGCTTCCTCAGCAGCAGAAGGCATTGGGGCCCTTGGGTCCTGCCCAGCCCCTAAGGAAGGAGATGGGGCACTGCTGGTTCTCCCGAGGTGAAGAGCTCTCAGGAGGGAAGCAGGTGCTATAGACAGGAAATGGGAGGTGGGGGAGAACCTTGTTACTTCGCCCACTTTTGAGCCAGAAGGGCTAATGACACACAGGTCAGACATGCAGCCCTAGAGACTCAGGTACGGGGGAGAGGCGGATCCCAATCACAGGGATTAGGTGGGTGACTGGCTAAGGCACAGGTTGCCGTCCCAGGCACTGCCATCGAGCTCCCCACGGTGCTTCTTCCCTGGGCTGGCCTCTGCACTGAGCATCGGGAGCACCAGTCCCTCAGCTCCTTCCTCCCCCTGCCCATATGCAGAAAGCTTCCTAGTCTGACAATGACCCACCCCAGAATGATACCTCTCTGTGCAGAGGGAACTCCTTATATGTCTCCATCCCCTTTAAGAACTGTCTGTGTGTCTCTCTCCCGAGGTGACATCCCACTCTAGCTCTCAGACCAGAACCTTCTTCACAAATTCTTGACAACAGACGATATGGTTTCCTATTTTCCCATCTCCCACTCCCCTTCTATTTCGGGAGGCTGAAAGGATGTGTGGCTCTTCCCGCGCCTTTATTATTTTGCTCTTTCTGTCTGCCCTGCTGCCCCAGTCTTGGGTTCAATGCTGGTAACTTCAGAAACAAATCTAAGAGGCCTTGGGGAAGTGTTAAGTTGTCATTTCCCAAAAGTGAAGATGGACTTTCTTCCTCCCTGCACCTCCAACCTGCAAACCCCTGATATTTCGACAGTTTGCCTCATTCCCTTCATCACACCACACTCCCACTGGCCTTAGGTTTTGTTTATTATCCCTTTAAATTACATAGCCCCTTAAGAGAGAAAAAAAGTCTGATATGGAGAACAAAGAAAGTTATGGCCTTTTAAAGTACTTTTATGGAGGCTTTTCATGAACTTTACGAACGGAGTAAAAAACAAGTGTGAAAGGATTTTTCAAGGAAGGAACATGCTTTTGCAATTTGCTGGAAGTTTTCCCTTGTGTTCCAGAAAAGCAGCCTCCCCATTACTCACCAGGGAGGCACGCAGGCCAGGGAGGAAGGGGGCTCAGCGAATAAAAACAGGCCTTTCCCCCATCCATGTGCAAACAACACTTAATAATCAAATTGAAAAAACACACAAATGAAATTAAAACGTTTTCCAAATGGGCTGCAGCCCCGAGGCCAGACTTCATGGGGCCGTAGCTTGGGTGAATTTGTCTCTTTGCCTTAATTGGGATCCAGGCAAAGTGGCTGGGGGGAAAGCCAGATTCTGGTGTCAACGGGAGGGTAGGACACAGCCACTGGAGGCAGGGAGGCCGGCTGGGAGCCAGCACCCCAGCCTCTCTGTTGTCTCTGCTCCCTGGGGTGTCACCCATCTCCTGGGACTCAGTTTATAAAGCTGCCCAGACCTCTCCCATATAGCAGGGAGCCCCGGCGCACCCCTGTAACTGCACTGGGTCACTCACTCACTCACTCGTTTGCTTACTGGGTCCCGTCAGCATATGGACTCGCTATCTTTTCTCCAATCTTAAAACAAAGGCAAGAAAAAAACCCCCAAAAGCCAAAACTTCTCTTGACCTCACCACCGTTTGGCTGTGAACCCATCTCTCAGCTCCTGTGCCAGTTGCCTGGACTCCGGTGTCCAGTTATTCCCTTCCTGATCTCTCCTGCACTCCATCTGTTCGGGCTTCTGCCTGCCTCACTCCACCAGAACTGTCCTGCTGAGGTCAGGGTCAGCGATCCCTCCATGTGAATAAATCAGGTCTTGGGCCTCATCCTTGACCCACCAGCAATAGGCGGCCAACACCTCATCCCGGAGACACTGCTCTCCCTCGACTTCACTCCACCACTTTCTCTGGGTTCTCTCTTCTGTGCTAGCCAGTCCTTCAGAACCGCCTTGGCTGGTCCTTCCTTTTCTCCTGACCTCTTGCCTCAGAGCACCCCAGTATGCACTTGGGGTGCATACTGCTTGGACCTTCTCTTTATACTCATTTCCTTGGTGATTTCATTCAGTCTCATGGCTTTGCAATTAATGCATGTGCTGATTTTTATCTCCTTAGCTTCCACCCTGGATTTCAGACTTGTGTACCCAATGGCCTACTCAACATCACCCCTTGGATGTTAAATAGACATTGCAACCTTAGCATGTTGAAGACTGAGTCAAGTCCAAGATCTTTACAATGATGCTACACATTCTACCCTCCTTGAAACTTTCTCACCCCCTCTAGCCTCAGTGGGCTCCGTGCCATTCCTTGAAAAGGCCAGGCAGTGTCTCCCTCTGGGGCCACTGCACTCATTGTGTCCTCTCCTTGGAAGGCTCTTCCTCCAGACATCCACACAGCTAACTTTAGTTTTGTTTTCTCCTGAACCAGGATCCAATCCAACACATTGTTGTGGTTCAGTCTTTCTAGTTTCTTGATCTAGAACTTCCCCACCACTTTTTAAAAAATGATATTGATTTTTTTTTTAAATACTGATTGCCTTGTAGAATGTCCCTTGCTCCACAGTGGCCAGACCATCTCTTCTTGGTGTCATTTAAGTGTTCCTCTACCCCCTGTATTGCCTATAAACATGGTCTCTCATCAATCCTTCTCATATGGTGTCTCTCGCTAGCATTTGACAATCCTTCCTGTTGCCTTAAGCTCTCTGCTGGTTCCCTGAGCAGCCATTAGAGTTGCTTATCCTTCCTCACTCATGTGGCCACGTAAAATGTCATTGTTCCCCAAAGATTTGTCTCTGGCCACCATGTCTTCTCACTATATACAAATTCATTTACTTACATTTTTTAAATCTACCTTCTTTATGCTAATGGTGTCCCAAATTTATAGCTCTAACTATCTGTTAGAATCTTCACATGGATGATATTTATTCTTGCACTCTCTCTCTCCTAAACTCTCTCCAGAACGAACTTTGTGACAGGCATTGCAGATGAAGTCAAGAACAAGACAGATGTACTCCCTGCCCTCATGGAATTTACTATCTATTGGGAAAGACAGACTAAACAAATAGGCTGGAGAGCAGGCAGGGTGATGCATGTGAGGTGCAGGAGGTCACACAGAGGACTTAGGACCACAGCTAATAGGACCAAGAAGACCCTGATTGGGATCTGAGCAGTTTGTTCTCAAGGCAATCAGTCGGACCATAATGCAGAAAACAGACCAGAGGGAACAAGAGCAGATGTGCCTGTCCAAATAGGAGACAGGTAAGAATTGATGGTGCCATCCCAAAATGGTCATGATATTTTCCTAACACCTGCTCTAGTTTTTCTCATCTGGCCACTTAATTATGTAGGTGTGAAGCCAAGAGTCACCACCTTAATTCAGGGCCTCACAATTGCTGCAGTGGTGTCCTACAGGACCAGCTCCCTCTACTCTGTCTTCACTGTGGAGGGGATAGGCCTTTCTTTTCCTCTTGCTTCTCTTCCCCTCCCCCCACCCTGACTTCAGGCGCTGTTGCCCCCAAAAGTAAGGGAAGTGAATATTATAATGTAACTTAGGAGGACCTCTACGCCATGCTAGGTGCTGAAACTCTGCTAGCTTGTTCACTTCTATACCTGGAGAAGTACCTGAAATGTTTTTTCGAGACATCCCAATATCAGAACAGATGTCCATCTTTGTTTTGTATTCCTCTTCCTGCAAGACCCCAGGTCCCTTCTGTCCCCCATTGGGCAGTTGTAGTGAAGTAGGTAATGACTGCCACCTAGGGAGAGGCCTGTTGTGGAGTGGGGTGGAGAGGGCAGGAGGAGGAAACTAAAAGTTGAGGGGATAGCAAGGAGTTGGAAGAATAAGGTACAGGAAGAGCTTCTCTGGTACTCTTTGCTGCCTGAAGGGTAGCCGTGGGATTAGTTCTAAAAGGGAGCCAACTTTTCTACCCCAGAATATGCTCCTTTGGCAAAAGGATTATTTTAGGCTGATTATTTTTAAGAAACAGCAGAAACGGGAGAAGCTCTAAAAATTGAGTAGAAGTTACCCTTTTGAAAGAAATATTTATGGTTGACCCTTGAACAACAACACAAATTTGAACCGCACAGGTGCTACTTAGATGAGGATTTTTTTGATAAATAAAGCACAGTACTGTAAATGTATATTTTCTGCCTTATGATTTTCTTAATAACATTTTCATCTCTCTGGCTTACTTATTATAAGAATATAGTATATAATACATATAACATATAAAATATGAGCTATAAGCGTCTGCCTTCGGCTCAGGTCATGATCCC
This sequence comes from Neomonachus schauinslandi, assembly GCF_002201575.2. NCBI lineage: Eukaryota > Metazoa > Chordata > Mammalia > Carnivora > Phocidae > Neomonachus > Neomonachus schauinslandi. The sequence continues at coordinate 182,920,377 of NC_058404.1, forward strand.
AGCGTCCTGGGATCGAGCTCCGCATCGGGCTCCCTGCTCAGCGGGGAGCCTGCTTCTCCCTCTCCCTCTGCCTCTCTCCCTGCTCATGCTCTCTCTCTCTCTCTCTCTCTCTGTATCTCTGTGTCTCAAAAGAATAAATAAAAAAAAATCTTTAAAATATGTGCTAATCAACTATGTTATTGGTAAGGTCAGCAGTAAGCTTTTAGTAGTGAAGTTTTGGGGGAGTCAAAAGTTATATGCAGATTCTTAGATGCAAAGGGGTCGGCACCCCTAACCACAATATACAAATTTCCATTTGGAACAGTGTCTCCTTCTCTGAACCAGGAAGAGAAGGATGACTACATCTCTAGAAACTTATCAATGGGGAAAGCATGGACTTAAATCTGCATAATAACCCTACCCTTGTTTACTGTACTTTGCCTAATAACCTCCCACAACTGGCTCTCCCTCCACCCTCACATCATCTTTTGTCTTTAGCTGGAGATGTTATTTAAAGTGGTGGCCCAGGCCATTTCAGGGAATGACTCAGTTTTCCTGGATATCTCCCATGTATATAGGAGGTATACATGTTATTAAACTTCTGTTTGTTTTTCTCCTGTCTTTTATTACAGGACGAATCTCAGCCTAGAACCTAACAGAGTAGAGAGAAAACAATTTTTCCTCCCCTACAGTCCCAATGTTTTAGAGGTTAACGTGACATAGGAAGAGTTAAGTTATCCAAGGAGCCCACTCAACTCCTCAATACACTCCAGACTCAAAGTGGGCCAGACTATACCACTTGACTTTTATTAGGAAGTAAATGAACTTTCTTCAAAGATACGCATATGCTTCCCAGTTAAGGGAGGGAGCATGACCCTAACATCCCCCTTTCAAATGTGAACAGATACCTGGATTCCTCCAGTGTGGTGGACGAAAGGCTAAGTAAGTGAATGAATGGATGAACATATGAATGCCATGCATTGTGAGGTGTGGGATATACCATCATTCAAGGCAAGTGAGATGCTTTCTCCTTTCTTAGAGTCAAGATCATAGGCAAGGAAAAGGCCAAGAGTATACAATAGAATATATGGGAAGGAAAGATAGAACTGAAAGGGAGGGAGCTGAGCCAGGAAAAAGTGGAAAGGAGGGTGGCTGGGGAGCTAAGACCCGCCTTTTAGGTTTCCCATGGCTTTACTATAATACTTAATTCTTGGCCTGTAGAAGAGTAGCTCTTCAAAGAACTGAGAAAATGCTTTTTGAATCTGAAGCTGAGTTCATTCCAACTCTAAAATTCACTCTTCTCCCCAGGTCCTCAGCCTTGGGCACAAGTAGAAAGGTATGCACCGGGTTGAAAGTGTAAAGGAAAGTTCAGCTGGTTTGAGCCTTCCCATTAGGGCTATCTAGGTAGATGAGTAACAGAGTCAAGAGGGGTAGCCTTTCAAATGTTTAACCATGGTGAGTCACTTCCACAGAGACCCCAAGGACATAAGGACCCTGTGGCAGCCAGAACATACTTCTAAGGTCACATCTTGGTGTTGGATCTTTTCCTGGAACAAATGGACAAAAAAAAAAAAATCAACATTGACTAATATTTCTTGAGTCCCCACAGAGCCTGGGCCTGGGCCTGAAGAACCCAGAGGCAGTCCTTAAAATATTTGTCCTTGAATATTTATGCAGCTCTGACAGTGGGGCTACACATGATATATGGAGGAGAGGGGTGAGCAAGGTGAACTTCCTTCTTAATTATAATTGTGATTCAGCAAAGGAAGAACTGTAAGAGAGCATAAAATGTGGGGCTGAAAGAGTGTAGAAGAGGGTATGGCCACCTCTCCTTGATTATTGGAGAGGAACTTTTGAAATGAGTCTTGACGGTTGAGTAGAAATTCTTCAGAAAGAGGGGTAAAAGATACCTCTGGGTTGATCCTCCAGCCAGAAGGAGCATGTAATATAAAAAGATATGGGGAGAAAAAGAACTGAAAGCAGGGATTCAAAGAGATACTTGCACCCCAATGTTCACAGCAGTGTTATTCACAGCTGCCAAAAGATGGAAACTACCCAAGCGTCCACTGACACATGAAGGGATAAACAAAATGTATGTGCATACAATGGAATATTAATTAGCCTTAAAAGGAAGGAAATTCTGACACATGCTACAACATGGATGAGCCTTGAAGACATTATGCCATGTGAAAAAAGCCAGACACAGAAGAACACACATTGCATGATGCCACAAATATGAGGTACCCAGAGTAGTCAAGTTACAGTGACAGAAGGTGGAAGGGTGGTTACCAGGGGCTGGAGGAGAGAGAGAGAGAATGGGGTATTATTGTTTAATGGGGATGGAGTTTGAGTTTGGGATGATGAAAAGTTCTGGATATGGATGGCGGTGAAGGCTGCACAACAATGTGAATGTACTTAATGCTACTGAACTGTATACTTCAAAATGGCTAAAATGCAGGGCGCCTGGGTGGTTCAGTTGGTTAAGCATCGGACTCTTCATTTTGGCTCAGGTCACGATCTCAGTGTTGTGAGATCGAGCTCTGCGTCAGGCTCCGTGCTGGGTGTGGAGCCTGCTTAAGATTCTCTCTTTCTCTCTCCCTCTGCTCCTCCCCACTCCCTCTCAAAAAAAAAAAAAAAAGGAGAAAATGGTAACTTTTATGTTATCTAGGTTTTACCACATTTTTTTTAAAATGACAAGAGAAGGGCGCCTGGGTGGCTCAGTTGGTTAAGCGACTGCCTTCGGCTCAGGTCATGATCCTGGAGACCCGGGATCGAGTCGCATCGGGCTCCCTGCTCGGCAGGGAGTCTGCTTCTCCCTCTGACCCTCCTCCCTCTCATGCTCTCTATCTCATTGTCTCTCAAATGAATAAATAAAATCTTAAAAAAAAAAAAGATAGATTTAGGGGCGCCTGGGTGGCTCAGTTGGTTAAGCGACTGCCTTCGGCTCAGGTCATGATCCTGGAGTCCCGGGATCGAGTCCCACATCGGGCTCCCTGCTCGGCAGGGAGTCTGCTTCTCCCTCTGACCCTCCCCCCTCTCATGTACTCTCTCTCTCTCTCATTCTCGCTCTCTCAAATAAATTTTAAAAAAATGACAAGAGAAAAAGATGTGGGAAAAGGAATGATCGTGGTGTATTTGGAGAAAGGTGACACGTAGGTATGGCTGAAGCTTCAGGTGGGATGAGACTGGGTAATGGGAAGCCTAGTCCAGGTAATGGAAAGTTCTGTACCCGAGGAGGTGGGGCTTCACATCAGGGAAACAGAAAGTTCACAGAGCTGGGAAGCAGGGTAGTCCCACGGTGTTTAAGAAAGTTCTAGCCATGAGAGAAGAAAGACAAGTGGTGAAAGGCTAACTACGAGGAACTGCAGACGTCTCTGTGAGATCGGAGGAGAGCTGGAACGGGCCATGGAGATGAAGAGGGGATAAGAGCCTCCAGAGAGGAAGTCGAGCTGATAAAAATGTACGTCTGTGGCACTGAGTGTGAGGCTGAAGGAGAATGGGAAGCTGAGGACGCATCTGAGGCTTCTAATTTGGGACAAAGAGGGCAGTGGGGCCAGCCATTAACTTAAGGATTTCAGGAAGAAGGGTCCTTTATGGGAAAGGACACAAATTTGATTTGAGACATATTTAAGTTTAAAGTGCACTTGTATTTAGTACATGTGATTATAAAATGTCTTTTATTTGACTCCATTTCTTTTACTGTGTTCTTGTGTCTACAGCTAGATATTTAAACACACAGCTCCAGCATATGCATGCATGCATTCATTCATTCACTCACTCATTCGAAAGGCATATATGGAGCACATCTGCATTGCTCATGGCACTTCTCTGATCTTCAATTCCACCCCAATATCAAGAATAAGCAGCGAATCTAGGCATGGAATACAGGTGTTCTGCTATTAGGTGCTTTTCACTCCACAATAACTTCTTCCCCCTAAAGAAAATGAGCCAGGTGTGTAATAAGACTCTCTCTCTATGCTTGTATCTCATTTAAATTCTCACAACCACCCCATGTGATCATCACTGTTCTTCTTTTTGGGGGGAGAGAAGGATGATAAAGGGACATCAGGAAAACTTTGAGGGTGAGGGACAAGTTCATCACGATTGTGACAATTGTGGAACAGGTATATACATAAGTCAAGACTTATCAAATTGCACGATAATAATACCTCAATCAAGCTGTTTCATAAAAGTTTTCGTCCATAACAACAAAGTGACTTTTGATAGGGTGTCGTTTGTTGAAAAGAAATCAATAATTTAGTTATGAAAAACAAGCAAAAATCTGTCTTTCTGTATTTTCCTTCATTTCTTTTCTTACCACTTCAACTTGTTTCTCATTTTTTTGGGGACCACTTCTCCCCCCACCCCATCATCTCCAGACTGCTTTGGTTCAAATAGAGCAATTCTGTTCATCTGTTTCAGGTATAATGTATATAGGTCAAATTTACCCTTTTTAGTGTACATCCCTGTGTGTTTTGACAAACACATACGTATGCGATCCACCACCACCATCAAGATAGAGAACACTTCCATCCCTGCCAAATTCCCTTGTGCCCTTTGGAAGTCAATCGCCTCCCCTCAGCCAGCTTCTGGAAACCACGGTTGCATTTTCTTTCTGTATGGTTTTGCCTTTTCCAGATGTCATATAAATGGAATTATACAGCCTGTAGCCTTTGGAGTCTGCTTCTTTCTCTTGGCACGGGATTTCTCAACCTTAGCACTCTTGACGTTGGGGCTGGATCATTCTGTTGTGCTGGCCGCCCTGTACACCGTGGGATGTTTAGTAACATCTGGGCCTCTACCCACTAGATGGCATCTTCATCGAGTGGCATCTCCCGCCCCAACTGCCATGACCAAAAATTTCTTTAGATATTGCCAGATGTCCCTTGGGGGGCAGAGTCACCCCTGGCTGAGGACCACTGACCTAGCACAATACATTTGAGATCATGCATGAGATCATTCATGTATCTTTGATGTTTGATGGCTCACGTATCTTTCATGTTTGGTTCTTTTTACTTATGCAATGAATGTTAACTACTACCGCATACTGTCTGTGCAAAATATGATAATGCAGAACAAATCCAAAACACTGAATGAACATAGACTAAAAACATGGTTGGAAGAGGCCTCTCTGGGATGAAGAATGGGCTGGTAGAAAGATGGCAGGTCCATTTTCCTCTGAAAACATTTCTTCCTCTGGACAGAGACTTGAATTATGGCATCGACTGCTTTCAATCTGAATACGAGGCTTTGGCCAGAAGATCCACTTTGGCCTTCCCATAAAGTAGCCACACTCAGGCGTCGACCGCCGAGAAGGGGGCAGGGCATCAGTGACTGTGAAGGGCAGTGTCCCTCCTCCTCGGCGGGGTGTGCTTCTCAGTCCATCTCTTGGCATCTCCCGTATAAAGCAGGGATTGTAACACTAGGAGGGTGGTTGGCACTGCTTCAGGAGAGTGCCAGGACATCAAGGAGGAATGCGAGTCCAGCCTTCTGCAAGTGGCTGGGCAAGCACAGCCATCTTCCCACTCTGGTTTCCACTGTTTGCTTGTTGTCTCAGTTGTGCATACTTCATGCTGTCTGTCCACTACTGGCCTGCACCCACTTAATTGCGTGTGACCACACATCTGCTGTGTGGTGAGCAGCCGTCATTGCGCTTAAGGGGTGGCGGAGGGCTCTCAGCGGGGAAAGGCTCTCCAACATTCTGGAGCAGGGAACGGGGAGCTAAAAATGCCCTGTGCTTGGCTAGACATAGTGTGTCTGGGATTTGTGCTGATTGCATGGGGGCACTGGAGTTTCTGTTTGGAACAAAAACCCTTCTGGGGGGGAAAGCATTAGAGGGATGGGCCTTTGTGCTTTCTTTTGGAAAAACGCTGTTTATAATGATAACAATCACATGATTTTGCAAAGCTGCGTTTGTGGACTGATTAAGTAAATAAGCGAATAAATTTAGTATACAGCTGGCCCCCAAAGCGAAACTGGGAAAGGGATAAAGCTGGTCACGGGTACTTCTAGACTCTTCTTAGGAGCCCTTTTCTTGCTTCTTAACAAACTTAACAAATACTGAATGAGCAACTCCTCTGCTGTGGGCCCTGTGCTGGGAGGTATATGTACATCAACTCATCGCACTGTACACTTTGAATATTATAATTTTGTCAATTATGTCCTGATAGAGCTGGAAACAAAAAGAATGCAGGAATGATGTAGCTCACGGTTGTGTCATGCGGACAGCTGCAAACAGCTGGATTGCCGTGCAGCCGAATGCACAGTACAGGCTCAGAGGCGGCCCTTGCTCTTGGCCATCACGCTCCACTTTCTCATGTCGCACGACCGAGGCATTTAACTGTCAGATGCTGAATCCCAGATTGATTCGTTCAACAAGTACTATGGGACACACTCCGGTCTAGCTATTGGGTAGATAGCGGTGGACCACAAAAAGACAAAAATCTGCCTTCAGGGGTCTTATAGTCTAGTGGGGAGAGGCCCCCAACACAAAGATGAAGGAGTAAATGACATGGGAGATCATATAGAGAAACATGAGGCAAGCGAGAGAAAGAGAAAGAACTGGGCCACAATTCTTGTTCACTAGGGCAGTCGGGGGGGACCTCATATTCGATCAAATACCAGAAAGAGTGGGAAGGTCGATATCTCTGCAAAGAACATTCCAGACACAGAAATCAACAAGCGCAAAGATCCTGTGGTAGAAGCATGGCATTGGGAGCGACACTAAGGAGACCAGTTTACGTGTGGTGGCGGGATGGTAGCAGGGGACGAGGCCCAAGTGGGGCATCAAATGAGGAAGTTCTTGCAGGCTATGACGAGGGCTCTCCCTTTCATTCAGTGTGTGATGGTATGTGCTATGGTCTGAATGTTAATGTCCCCCTCCCCCAGATGCATATGCTGAAATCCCAATGTGATGATGTGAGGAGGTGGGGCCTCTGGGAGGTGATTAGCCCACGAGGGCCGAGACCTCATGAATGGGATTAGTGTCCTTGGAAAGGTGACCCCATAGAGTCTCCACAGAGACTCCCTCACCTCTTCTACCATATGAGGATACAGCAAGAAGCTTGTGACCCAGAAGAGGGTCCTCCTCTGACTATGCCAGCACCCTGATATTCAAAACTCCCAGCTTTGAGAACTTTGAGGAATATATTTCTGAGGTTTATAAGCCACACAGTCTCTAATATTTGTTATAGCAGCCCAAACAGACTAAGATAGTAAGCTATTGGAACATTTGGAGCAGAGGGATGACATGCTATGACTTATGTTAATAGAAAGTCAGTCTGGCTGCTGTATTGAGAATGAACTGTGGGGGGCAAACTAGATACAGTTAGGATGCTCTTAAAGTGATTCAGATGTAGTAGATGTTGGTTTTGACCAGTGGAGGGGACCAGAAGCGATTGGATTTTACATACGTTTTTAAGTAGTGCCATTGGATTTGTTGACAGATGTAAGGTGAAAAAGAAAGAGAAGAATCAAAGATGATGCCAAGATCTTTGGTCTGAGCAACTGGAAAAACAGGATTTCCATTTACTGAGAAGGGGAAGACTATGGGAGAAGAAAGTTAGAGAGGAGGGTCAGGAGTTTCATTTTTGGACACCTGAAGCTTGTGAAGCTATTAGTGATCCAAGCAGTGATGACAAATAGGCAGTTGGCGATAAGAGTCTGCAGTTCAGGGGAAAGTTCTAGGTTGCAGATGCAAAACTGAGAGTCCTCAGGGCACACAGATCGCCAGAGCATGGGTGACGCTACAAGGGAGTGAGTACAGACAGGAAAGACAAGCTCTGTGCACTCAACTCGAGAGCATGCCAACATCTGGAGTTTGACGAGACTAAGAAGGAGCAGTCAGGGATATAAGACAAATTCTCTTGGAATTGAAGAGAAGAAAGGGATTCAAGAAGGAGGAGTAAATGATGATGAATGGAATGAATGCTGTTGACGGGTCAAGCAAGGAGGGTTCTGGAAACTGACCTTTGGATTTAGCATCACTAGGGTCACTGTCAACTTGATAAAGAGCAATTTGTGGAGTTATGGGGACAAAAGTCTGAATGGAGATGGTTCAGAAAGAATGGGAGGGGTGCCTGGCTGGCTCAGTCAATAGAGTGCAACTCTTGATCTTGGGGTCATGAGTTCAAGCCCCATCTTGGGCATAGAGCCTACTCAAAAAAAAAAAAAAAAAGGAGATAGACAACACTTGAGGAAAGCTCTGCTGTGAAAGAAAAGAGAGACAAGGGGTGGAGTTCAGAAAGAGATGAATGCAAAGAGAGAGTTTTGTTTAGATGGAAGAAACTCCTGCACGTCTGTACACTGGTAAGATAGCCATGGAGGAGGGACGCTGATGATGCAGGAACTGAATCTGTGAAGCTCTGACCTTAAGACTATGCAATGGCATGATGCAAAATAATTATGTAGATTAAGTAACAACACAAAAATACTGACAGTATAATGTTCTGTGGTTAAAAAAGAAGAAACAAAATGGAATGGACATATAAATGCAAATGGGTAAAATACAAGCATTTGAGCTTGTATTAAGATGTGAGGGAAACATGCAGCATGGTAATAGTTGATTTGAAAGTAGCAATTATGGGTAATATTTTTTCTCTTTCAATTTCTAATCGTTCTGTAACATTGCTTTGTTGGTATTATAAAAATGTTTTTAAATGAATTGAATTGCTGTTTGCAACCTTGCACCATATGAACATAATGGGAATAAAGACGTTGTGTGGATGAAATTTACAATGGATTTTTCAGTTGATTTGTTTGATTTGTTCATTCATTGAGCGTTGACGGAGGCCCTGCCATGTTCCCACGATAAAGTGGTGAACAAGGCAGCTTGAGGTCCCAATCCTCAGGATCACTCTGGTTATCAGAGAGCAAAGGGCACAGCCCAGTCAGGTTTGAAGGAGGGAAAGTGGGAGATCCAGGACCACATTCATTCCCTGAAAAAGCATTTCTTTTTTTTTTTTTTTAAGATTTTATTTAATTATTTGACAGAGAGAGAGTTAGCGAGAGCAGGAACACAAGCAGGGGGAATGGGAGAGGGAGAAGCAGGCTTCCTGCTGAGCAGAGAGCCCGATGGGGGGGCTCGATCCCAGGACCCTGGGATCATGACCTGAGCCGAAGGCAGACACTTAACTTACTGAGCCACCCAGGTGCCCCGAAAAAAGCATTTCTTATTTCCAGCAGCGGTGCTGCTCAAACCTGCCCTCCAGACACAGGACCTTGACCCAGATATGGAGGGTCACCACACATCACCTTTCATAGGGACCATTACAATGACTGGTGTCCCTGGCTTCTTGGCTTCTCCCTACTGTCCAGATCCATACTGCTGCTAAGACTCTACAGGGTTGGCCTGCTTTGGCTGCGAGTCTTGGGTTGGCATCACCCACACTTGCAGCTACAAAGCAGCTTTGTGTGCACATGGAAAATTCCTTTCCCAAGGCCGTGCCCAGTGCCAAAGTTTGTGTTCTCAACTACAATGCTAAATCGCCTCCAGATCCCCAGGCTATACCATCTCCAGGGGGCATCCGTCAGTATTCCCATCTTAGAACAACAGCAGTCCCTGGGAAACAAGTTGGGAGCATGAAACAGCACACTGGTCATGATGAATTTTAGGCACTGCCTAAACTCACTTGGGACCACTCAACAGGAGATGACACTCTTTGGTACTCAAAGGTACTAGAAAACGTACTAGAAACCTTGGGGAAAACCGCATGTTCAAGTCTCTTAGGAAAAATGAGAAATAGTGCCAAGACGACGATAAAATGCCATTCAGATATATTGAGAAGCAACATGGTAGGGGAAGGACATGGACTTTGGTATTAGATGGGCCTGTCTTAACATCTTGACCTTACTGCTTACTTGCTGTGTCAGAAACAAAACCTCTGTGCATTCAGTCACCTGTAAATGAGAATAATGTCATCGTTATCAGGAATAAAGGAATTAAGCATAAACTATGTGCCACACTGGAGGTACTTAATCAAGGATCATTATGTGATTTCTCCTGCACTCCTACAGCATTGTGGTGACGGTGTGAACACATGTGTGTTAAGTGGGTGGTCCCAGCTTGAACCCAGGAGCGAGCTTGCTGAAAGGTGTCTGGGTCGAAGGAGAATGAGGGGACAGTTTGGTCAGATGTTCCCCGATGGGCAAAGGGGGAGTGAGCCTTGGACACAGCTTCCTGACGTGGTCCCAGAGATGTGAGTTGGAGGAGGGGCTGCAGGAGGATACCCAATGAGTTATTTTTATGAAGGGCTGTGTGATAAGGAGAACTGCAGAGTGCACAGGACAAAGCCCACTTCTGAGAGGGCCAGTGAGGTGCTGCCACATGGAGGCCTCAGGAGTGTACAACAAACACCACACTACACCCCGAGGGTCTGGAGACCCAGGGTGGCAGATGGCCGCAGCCGGGACAGGGTGGCATTCTCAGGGAGGAGTCCACTCCTTCTCAATGGCTTTTGGACATCAGTGAGGAGGGTAGGGCAGGTTTTCTTGAGCTCACCTGAGATACCCCAGGGATGCAGAGAAATTGCCCATGGGACGTTGAGGGGAACAGGAGTCTTGCTTCACCAATAGGGGTGAGATGCTCCACGGGCTGGTCCTGGGCCTCTTTACCCTGGATACATTCCTTGTCTTCCTCCTGCCCTGCTCTGTGTTCCAGAGGGCTGCCCTTGTCGACTGTGTTTCTGAGGCCCCTTATTATAGACTGAATGCTTGTGTCGCCCTCAAGTGCGTATGTTGGGATTCTAACCTTCAAGGTGATTATATTTGGAGATGGGGCCCTTGGGAAGAGATTAGCTAATGAGGGCAGGGCCCTCCTGAATGGGCCTAGTGCCCTCATAAAAGAGACCCCAGAGAGCTCTCTCACCCCTTCCACTACGTGAGGACATAATGAGAAGACAGCCATTTATGAATCAGGATGTGGGCTCTTACCAAACACCGAATCTGTCCGCGCCTTGATCTTGGACTTCCCAGCCTCCAGAACTGTGAGAAATAAATGTTTGTTGTTTAGGCCACTCGATCTATAGTATTTTGTTACAGTAGCCCAAACGAACTAAGAGGGTCTCTGGCCAGGCATTAGCAGGAGATGGGGGGGTTGAGTGGAAGGAAGATGGCAGTATCTGGGTAGCTTCTCTAGCAATGACTCTATCTTCTCTGTGGCTCCAGCTTACACCGAACAAGCCCGTCATAGCTCTGGCTTATACCAGGTCACCCTGCTCCAAGCTCCATAACCTGGCCTCGTCTCTTCCCTCTCCAGCCTTGAGGTAGCAGTGACTCCCCCAGGTCGTTCATCCCTGGGTTGCCTCATTGTCCCTGTTTGGTTCTCCGTCCTCTATCACCAGTATAACCAGTTCCCTCTATTGTAGAAATGACATGGTGCCTGTTTTCCTCTTTAGACTCTATGGCTACGTCACCAATTTCCCCATAGGCTGAAGAATCTCATGTTCTATGTATTTGGAGATTGTAGATATATATATATGGAGGAAGAGGACGTTATAAAATTTTATGAGATGCTAAAAATGACGCACACTTGAGTTATTCAAGTCTTACTAATCCAAGACTCTCTCTACCCCAACATCCCCAGGAAATAGCAGGCTTGTTCCAAAAACCCAGTGAGATGATTCTCTAGTCTTTCTTCCCTCAGCTTGAGCTCATACGGACTGACTTGCATGGTTTGCATCCCACTGAGGTTAGGGCATTCGATTCCATTTCAGATTTACTTCCTTCTTGTGGGTAGACGGTTACAGTAATGGCTCCCAATGGAGCCAGGGCTCCCTCCCTACATCCACACCCTGGTGTCATCCCCTCCCACAGTGAGTCGGAGCTTGGCCATGCAACTTACTTTTGCTAATGGGACAGCAAATGTAACATAAGCAGAGACTGGGAAAATGATTGTGCGTTGAGCCTTTTCCTCTCTCTTGCTGCTTTTGGAATCCAGCCACCATGTGACGAAGCTGAGGCTGGTCTCTGGAGATGCATGGCCTGGCTAACAGCCAGTATTGATTGCTAGAAAAATGAGTAAGGCCATCTTAGACTACCAACGCCATTTTGAGCTGCCAAATGACTGCAGCCAGATGCCCCCAGGTGGGATGACCAGAAGAATCACCCAACTGAGCCCAGACCAAACTGCTGACCCCCAGAACCATGAGTATATAAAACAGTGGTTGTTTGTAGCCATTGAGGTTGGGGTGGCATGTTGTGCAGCAAGGACTAACTCATACAATCTCCTTTCTACCTTTGGTTCTTTCCTACCCACATACCAGCACTTTCTTCCTGTTAAGTAACCCTTTTAGAACACTCTACCCCTCACAGGTACCTCAGCTCACGAAAGGCAAACTCACTCTCCACCAATGGTCATCCGTGTACTACTTCCCCTCAAGAGTTAAGCCCTAACTTCATTGCATGCAAAGTTTTCCTTAAAAAAAAAAAATTTTTTTTTTTTTTTTAAATGTGGTTTTGCTTCCAAATGATGTTCCAAAGCTCTCTGGCTCACCAAGGAGTAATCCCTCAGCTGGAAAACGCAGCGATGCTATTTTAGTATGGCACCAAGCCTCTGGCTTCTTGATGTTGCCAGGGCTGCCGATGCTTCTTCATGGAAAACTAAATCAACTGCCTAAGACACAGAGACTTGTCCCAAAGGGATATTTCAGAAAGGAGAGGCCCTCACCTTCTTTCCATTCTGCCTCTTTCTACCGAACCCCTCAGGCCCCCAGCCAGAGATGGATCTTCTTCCTCTGGAGCAATGAACTTCTAACCTGCTTAAGTGGAGGCCCATCTGTTGTCCCTGACCCTTTGGCCTCTCCCCACACTCGTCCTAATTGTTCTCTGATGAAAGCTGAACGTAAGCCTATGTAACACTGCAAAAATGCACGGCTGGCCGACCAAACATTAACAAGAGAGACAGCTATGAGAAAACAATATGCCTGTTTGCTCGACCTCCCTTTCTGCCGGCAGACTAATTCTGGAAACTTTCCCACTCTCCCAGGGAAGAGGTGCTTTGCTAATCCTGCCAAGTGTCAAAATGGATGGCGTTTGAACAGCTTCCTCTGGCTAGGGCTGTTTTTCAGACTATCCCTTGATAGAAACTCTCACGGATTCGGTGCAGACAACATCTCTCCTGGATCTAGTACAGGCGGTAGGGGGAGGGGTTTAGGAGGGGATCACTGCTTATGAAACTAGTTACCTTTTCTCAAGCACTGCTTTTCCCTGGAAGATGATTAGGTGGGCAGAGGTCACTGAGGAGAAACAGAAGCTCCAGAGGCCACCTCAGGGACTGCCAATGACTCATTGCCACAAGGAAAGGGCCTGGGGCCTGGAGGAAGACCAACAGGTTCAGGGCCCAGGCCAGTGGTCTAAATGTCAGCGGTGACCACCTCTTGGGAAATGCCTTCAGGATCCAAGATTCCTAGGCCTCGCCAGTCTGGGTCAAAGAAGGTTCATGACGTCAGTCTGGACCCAGCACCACTTGCTTCTCTCTGTCTCCCCAAAAGTTCCAGGAGAGCTCTTTTCTGCTCTCATGTCTTTAGGGAACCTTTCCTTGGCCCACTCCCAGCTAAATCATCCTTGGAATCTGCTGATCTACCTCTCCTTCCTTTGTGGCCCCACTGTGTCCTGGACATTCTCTCATGGAAAACTTCTACACCTGATTACACTTACTTGTCTGCAGATCTGTCTCCTTTTAATGGACTCTGGCCTCCTACAGAGGAGGTGACACGTCATATTTACTCCATATCCCCAACTATCAACCCAGTGTGTGCACTCAGTAGGCACTCAGTAAATATCCTCATTTTCCCATTTAACTCAGAGAAGGTAGCCTGCCCAAGGTCACCCAACAGGTGAGTGCCTGAGCCTGGATTTGGACCCAGGCTTGTCCTAATCTAAAGCCTTTGCCATTCCTCTACTCCACATTGTCTCCCCAGTTAGTGACCCCTGCCCACCTCTCTCTCTCTCTCTCTCTTTCTCTCTCTCACACACACACATACACACATGCATGCACAGGTACACACATGTCACAAGACAGTATGGGTAGAATTACAGACTGTCAGAGGAGGAGATGATCTAAGACATCATGGAAACCCACTCAATTCTTTAACAAGTAAAGAAACTGAGGCCAAAGACACGAAATCATTTGTGTGAACTGATGTGCTTTGAGCCAACTTTAAAATGTGGTCTGGGGCTATTCCTGTTGATAATCATATTCAACTTATCAGTATATATCCGAGCCTCCTAGTCAGTTTAACTCATAGCTTCATGGAAGAAACGAGGCCAAGTGATACACAGTGCCTGCCTTCTGAGAGACTTGAGCATAGTTGGGAGAGAAATACGAGCATAGCTATAAATCCAGGGTAGGACGTGAGGAATCCAAAGCAGTTCAGGCCCTCAGAGGAGAGAGAACTCACATTGATTGAGCAGTGGCAGGAAAGCCTCTCACAGATGATAAACTGAGACGAGCTTTACAAAGAGGCTGGATGATGGGAAGCCCAGACCAGGGTACCGCACGTGCGTCGGCATAGAGGTAGGAAAGCGCATCCTGCGTCTCAGAGGAATGGTTCCACGCAAACGTGCCCACGGTGTGGACTCTGCCTGAAGGCGCAGAATGGAGGTGGAGCTGCCGGGCAGGAGTGGGGTGTGCTTTGGGGTCATGAGAGCAGGTGGGAAACAAAAACATCTTCCCCTGGTATCTCAGGAGAGAGTAATGCTCACAAGCCCATCTGGGGAAGGGAGCTAAAGGGACAGAGACCTGGGGATTTACAAAGAGTAAGAGAAAAAGAAAAGCTCAGTAATTTGGACCTGATTAGAACAGAGCTCTTCAGGCGGCAAGAAAGAGGGAGAGGGATCCTGCTTTAAGGCACTCATAGGCTTTTCCCTTCTGTTTCCCACTCTCCCTGGTCCACCTGAGATATCCATCTGCCTGTAGGAGGAGGCACGACTGTGAGGGGGTGAGGTGGGGGGGATGCAGGGAATCTGTGTGTGCAGATTCATGTTGATTTCGGAAGGAATTCCAAGAGAGAGAGGCCCAGGTAATGTTTAGTTTGAGTCATTCAAAATAGGATTATGCAGAAAGTTCTAGCCTTTAGGAGCCAGACCATTATCTTGAGAAGGACTTTTCCAAATTCTTCCTCCTCCCTCGGAATAGAGCTCAGAGTCCCTCCGTTTGCCGAGTAAGAGACCAAAGCCAGTCCTTCAGGGCTTGCAAGAGTCGGAAAGGAAGAAATAGAAGTAAAGGAAAAGCCCACCCTTTTTCTGTACCTGAAAATCTTTTAAAAAGAGGAGGAAGTGGACAGAGTGTGAATAGCTAAGCAACCGGCGAAATTGTCCTGTTGTTCCCATCTCTGGGCCTGCAGAGGGGAGGGTGCTAGAGAGGTATTACACTTAGGACTCTGGGTGGAAGCCCCTTCACAAGCCACCCCGTTAAAACCCAGGGCACAGCCCCAGAAAAGGAGCTCCATATGGTCTGCCCCAGGGGAGGCCTGAAGTTCAGCTTCCCTGGGCGCACCCTCAGTCCCCATGGGGTGCAGATGCTAAGGTGGGAGACAGTGGGCCCACCAAAGGGCCTGCTGTTATGATACAAGGTGACCCCCCCAGCCACGTCTAAGGAGTGGACCTCCCAGCTAACAGACTGGAGGACCAATGGAAAGAGCTTAGGGTTGCTGCCCAGCTGAGGCCGGGGCACCAAACTGTCACCAGGAGCATTGCCTGGGCCCGAAGAACAAGACACACGTTCAGTCCCGGAGTCCAGGAGGTCAAGTATGACCCAGGGCAAAAAAAAAAAAAAAGGACCTCTTCCCGAAGACCAGCGCACAGCACACATCCAAGGGCCTTGGTGGGACCAAAGAACCCAAGACCTCTGGTGCCATGAGAGGAGAAAGCTTCCTCACTCCATAATCCCACGCCTCTAGGGTGGGGGACAGAGGGGGTGACTATCGGAGACACTGAGTGTTTTTCCTAAAGACTGAGCATTATCTGAAGGGTTTAAAATACCAGTTCAAAATTTAACTGGATTGGACATTTAGTTTTTCTTCCCCATCCCACTAACTAGTGGGTGGGGTTCAGAAGAGAGAGACCAGATTAGTTCTAAGCAAAATAATGATACTCTATTTTCCCTGCACATCCGATATGTCGTGAGTTCTATTTGTGCAACCGGCTCCCCTGAGTTCTTGGGACACCAGCTCCAGGCCTGAACTGGACTCTTCCGGCCTGGGCATTCTGGCAGAGCTGAAGGCCACCCCGCTCCTGTCCTGCGGTGTGGGGAAGCCTTGTGGAGAGCAGCTGAGCAAGAGAGACGGTCTCTGCTGCACAAGGTGGGAGCCAGGCTGCGGCGGGCTGGCCCAGGGCGGGGAGAGGAAAGAGTCTCGCAGTAGCAGGAACTGAGGGGGAGAAGAAACTGGAAGGAAAGACCGACGCTAAAAAGAGACATGGGAAGAGAAGTAGGGGCTTGACGCCCAGGAGAGGATCCGGAACCAGGCCAGGGCCTTTGCCACGTGTCCGGAGTGGGGAAGACGGCCCACAGTGGTGCTGGGAAGCCCGAATGCCCCGTGGGGGCCGGGCTGAAAAATAGTGGGGGCCATCTCCAGTCGGGGCGTCTAGGAGCAGAGGAGGGCCCAGAGAAAGAGGGAGACAGAGAGAAGAAGGGGAACAACCATGGCTCTCACTTACTGGGCGCTCGCCCTGTGCGGAGATTCCGGCGCAGGCCTGGGGAGGCTGTTCCCAAGGCTGTGACGCCCAAGAGGGACGCTCGGGGCCTCCTGGGAGGGCAACAGACCTGCCCCCGCGCGGGGCTTCCTCGGCCTGGCCTGGCCGTCGGCGGGGGTGTGTGTGGAGGGGGACCAGGGACCCACCTTCCAGGGAAGCAGCCGGTCCCTCCTTTGAGCCCCAGGCCCCCGGAGCCGTGGCGGCGGCTTTCCGCGGGGCGCTGCTGCCCCCTCCTGGGGACGCTCCGCAGGCCCCTGTTGCTCCGGGAGCGGCTCCGGGGGGCCCCTGGGGCCTAGGCGGCGAGCGCGTCGGAGCCGATCCCGCTCAGGTGTCGCGTCCTGCGGCTCCGCCCTGGGCCTCGCCTGCGGCCCCCTCGAGTCCGCGCACCGCCCTCCTCCGTCGCTGGGCGGCGTCCCCGCGGCCTCCCAGCTGTTCCGCCGTCTTGGCCGCCCCGCGGTGGAGCGTGGAGATCGAGGGTCCCTCGGTGGGCCCAGACGCGGGTTAAGACCCCCCGCCCTGCCGGTTCCTGCTGGTCCTTAAGCTCCCCGGGCCTCAGGTGCTCCCTGGTGAAATAGGGCCACAGTGAGGGACTTGCCAAGGCTCGGCTCCGTCCTGGCACAAGGGCGAGTGCCCAAGAGATAAGAGTCATGATTGTTTTTCTTGGTCTCCAGCCCTCCTCGGTGGGTCCACAGACACTCAGGCTGGAGATGGCCCCCACTGGTTTTCAGCCTAGCCCCACCGGGCATTCTGGCTTCCCAGCACCACTGTGGGCCATATTCCCTGCTGTGGGTACGTGGCAAAAGCCCTGGCCCAATTCTGGATCCTCTCCTGGACATGGAGCCCCCACTTCTCTTCCCAAATCTCTTTCTAGCATCTTACTTCCAGTTTCTTCTCCGCATTAGTCCCATTGCTGCATGACTCCCTCCTCTCCTTCACACAGACCTCGCCTGATCCCTTTCTCCTTCGGGTCTCCCCTGAGCTCACTCTGCCTTCTAGCCCCATTGGAACCATGACTTCTGACATCCCTGACCGACATCCCCAATGATTTTCAGTTAATCCCGGGGTCTCCAATGACCTTCTTGCCCCCCACAACCCAATGCCCAATTCCTAGACCGCATTTGATGGCCCTGCAGCATTTCGTGCTACTGAACGTGCTTTCTGCAAATTTTCTGCCCCTTGAATTTCCTGGGACACTCCCTCTGTTTTTCCTATGGCCTTGAAGTCAGGCCACACCTCAGTTTCCTTGCTGGCTACTTTTTGTCCACCAGCACCAGCGGCAGGGCTCCTGCTTGGCTTTCTTTTCTTTTCATTCTACACACTCACCTGAGAGCTGTGATCCCCTCACCACCACCCCTGCACACCGCCTCTTCCCCACCCCCGCCCTCCACCGCCCCGTGGGGCTCCAGCAGCTCACCAGTCTGTCTCCAGCTCAGATCCTTGCCCTGGCTCCCTAAGTCTCCATGCAGGTGAGCCCTGGTTGTCTCCATGTGGATGGGGAGAGATACCACCAACTCTGTGGGTCCAAAACTGTATGCCTTGTTCCACAGAAATCTAGGAGACATTTTTAACTCCTTTCTCTCTCTTACTCACCCCTCCTACCATCCAACTGGTTGTGCATTCTGTTGATGTCATCTTATTCTACCTTACTGCCAAGAATCCTTTTTTCACGGCCATGGGCTCAACAACAATTTAGTGGGTGCTTATTATGTACCAGGTACTGCTCTAAGCTCTAAGCGTTGTGCATGCATGGCCTCATTTAATTCTCTTAACAGTCTGGTGGAAATAAGAAGGGACTGAGGCATTGAGAAGCCATGTGCTCAGGGTTATATAGGCAATAAGTGGCAAAGCCCAAATGGGCCCCAGGTCTTGCTGACAGCAGAGCCCTTGCTTTTTAGCATGTTGTGCAGTATTATTCCAAGATCAGGTCATTCCTTGCATAGACTGTCACATCGTCTCTTTTACTAGTTTTCTTGACTTTAGTCTCCCCCTCCCCACAGTGTAGCTATCAACAAGACAACTTCCCCTCTGTTGCGTCCTAAAATGAAAATTTAGTCCTGGGACTCTCCTCAAATCCCTTCAATGGCCTCTGTGGCTCTTAAGCTAAAATTTACGCTCTGGAGCCTCCTCCTACCTTTTTACCCAAGCTATTTTTTTTTTTTTACTTATTTTTCATATTACATATGCAGTTTTCCCTGGATTCCCAAGGCAGAATTAAGTGATTTATCAGTTGGGACTAGCTCCAACTACATGTAACAGAAACCCTAATTAATGGTGACTTAAATGAGATCATTAATTCCTCTCTCTTAAAGAGTTTGGAGTATACAATTCAGAGTTGGCATGGTGGCTCCTTTTTATCGCCAATGATCCAAGATCCTTTTGTCTTTTTGTCCCACCATTCTTAACATTGGCTTCCATCTTTAATGTTTCCTCATGGCTGCAAGATGGCTGCTGTAGCCCTAGCAATTACAACGACAATCCTAACAGCAGGAAAGAGGAAGAGTCAAGGGCGAAAATGTGTGCCTTCCAGCTAGCTTGGCTGCTTTAATAAGCTCTCCCAGAAGTTGCATCCAGTGACTTCTAATATATACCTTTGGTCTTTCAACAGGTACATTGGAGAATGTAGTTTTTTAGTTGGGTGCATTGGAAACCCTAATAGTGCAGACGTCCAGTTAGGTAAAAAGAAGAGGAAGGGTGGAGATGGGATAGAGAGCTAGTCTCTGCCCAGATTTCCTTCCTCTGCATCCCCCTCGCACTCCTGCGTATGTCTGCCATTGCCGTCCCCACATCTCCATGTAAATATCTGTCTAATGAGTTGTCTCTCATATCAGTTTGAATACTCCATGCAGAGGATGGCCCCTGGCACACAGTAGGTGCTCAGTATAAGTTGCTGTTGAATTCCGTCCATATGTAAAGAGATCACAGAATTCTGGATCACAGAGCCCGTCCTGAATTCCATCATTGGACATAGTCACGTAAGAGAATGTTCTTATTTTTAGGAGCTACATGCTGAAATATTGAAGGGTGAAGGTCATGAAGACAGTAACTTACTTTTAAATTGTTCTGCCATAATAATAATATGTATTATATTTAGAAACAGATATTATATATGTATAGAGAGTGCATTGGTTAATAGGTAAGTAGAGAGTTAGATGAGAAAGAAAATACGGCAAAATTTTAACAATTGGTGAATCCTAGTGAAGACTTAGGGAGTTCATTGTTCTATTGCAACTTTTCTGTAGAATTCTTTTTACCAAAACAAGAAGTTACAAGGATCACAGAACTCTAGAATTTGAGATTTAAAAGGAGGACCTTGCAAATTGTCGAGTCTGTTCTCTCAGAGAGATGACATGTCTTTCCTAAGGCACAGGATCCCCTGGTCTTCTTCAGCCATAATAACAGCTCAGCTTCTTATATGTGCCCACAATCCCTTCTCCACAGAGCTTTGTGTGTGCTGTTCCTCCAGCCTGGAATGTTCTACCTTCCCCTTGTTGCCTGATTCCTTCTAATTATTCTTCAGATTTCTGTTCAAGCGCCATTTCTTCAGGGATGCCACACAGGTATCTAAAACTCAGCATGGCCAACATTGAACTCCTCATCTTCCTTCACGGGGCTTCTTCTCCTTTCCCTCTTCTGTTTCCTATTTCAAGAAATGGCAGCACTATCCACCCAGCTGTCCCCACCCCATACTGGGCACATCTTAGACCCCTCCCTCTCCCTCTGCCACCAGATTCTGCTCCTCTGACCTCTGAAACGTCTCAGTATCCATCCACTTCTCTCCCTCTCCCCACTATGAATCCTCTCATTCAAGTTGCATCTCTGCAACTGAATTCCATCGGATCTGTCTTTGTTCTGTCTTTATTATTTTACCCCACACCTTAAATCCATTCTCCACGCTGAAGCCAGAATTCCTTCCTAAATCATCAAGTTCACCACCCCACTCTCTTGCTGAAAACCAGCCCAACTTGATGAGCTGACGAACTTGGAAACTCTCACAATATAAACACCTAGAAATTTAAGTGTATAACTGGGTTTGCAAGAAAGAAGGACAAATGCCCCTGCGTCAAAAATGAAGAGGACACTGAAAACGAGAGTGGTTAGCACAGGAGGTGATGCCATGCAGCCCTGGGGGTGGCCATTAGACCTTAAATGGGCCCTAATGGTAGGGGGCTGGGTTTTCTCAAGGGATGCAACAGAGTTAAAGTTTGGCCTCCATATTTGGCCAATATCAGCTTTTAGTTCTGGCTTTAGCCTTCACCTTTGGAAATTCAAATATTCAAATACCTGTTTCAGTGGCATCCTAGCATCCTTGAACTTGTGCATCATCAATAATCATGTGATTATATCCACCAACTTATTCACCGATTTCACCAGTTTTTCCACTTACGTCTTTTCTCTTCTCCAGGATCCAATCCAGGATGCCATATTGCATTTAGACTTATTCCATTTTTAGCTATATATTCTTTAATCACCTCTTCATGTGACAATTTTTTAAAATCATTTTCCATAGACCAAAGAAAAAGATAATACAGTTTTTCTTTTTTCTTTCTTTCTTTTTTTTTTTTAAAGACTTTATTTAATTATTTGACAGAGAGAGAGAGAGCGAGAGCAGGAACACAAGCAAGGGGAGTGAGAGAGGGAGAAGCAGGCTTCCCGCTGAGGAGGGAGCCCGATGTGGGCTCGATCCCAGGACCCCGGGATCATGACCTGAGCCGAAGGCAGAAGCTTAACGACTGAGCCACCCAGGCGCCCCAGTTTTTCTTTTTTCTAACATGGTTAATCAAATGTATTTTCTGTTACTGATCATTACGATTTTTTCTTTCAGCTTTATCACTCTTTTTTGGTGAGGCACATAAGTGTTTAAGATTGTTGTCAACCTTGGAAAGACCTCTATGAAATTTCTTTCACAAATGAGCTGTAAATACTTAGTGGGTTTATAATCTCAAATATATTGTTGATGAAAGAAAACTTCCATTTTGACTAGCTTTTGCGTAGGAATGAATCCTCCACTTACAATTTTACATTTCTGGTATTGGAAGAATTTTCCATGGACTAGGAAATTGTAGATGGCTCTATACATCTTAACCCTTGTTTCTCTACCATCCACATATTTTTGGTATTGAGCACTGTAGGATTTTTTGCTGGGTGCCAGGCAAGGCAGCATGTGGAGGGTAGGAGTATTTCTGGAAGCCATTCCAGAATCTGAACACCCAGCAATAACTGAACTATACATGGAAATGACTGCAAACCATCTAATATATCCCATGAAACCCATACTAAATGTAGGCCACGTCTTTTTCTTCCTTGTCAAGTCCCCATGGTCATGCCAATGCCACCAACATGAGGAGAAGCTAGAAAAAATTATGGTGAATTAATTTTTTTAATGATATTTTTCTGGATTTTATAGATAATGTTTATTTTTACTTGTCAACTTTCTAAAATTTGTTGAGATTTCTTTTCTTGTCATCAATGTTTACTTTCAGTCTTAATTTTGTATTCGTAGTTTGCATTGTTTTTTTTCCAAAGAGGAACCAAAATTGCATAAGCTTCAGGCCCCATGAAAACTGGATCTGCCCTTGACTGAGAGAGTTCGCCACTCACAGACATCAGTGAGAAGCTACGGAAAGATACTTTTCAGGAAGAGGGAAATGAAATCCAGAAGGAAGAGGTGGGATTTAAGAAGCAATGAAACAAACAAGTAAGTGTTAATTAAATAATAGTAATAATAATAATAGTAAGAAGAAGCCATTCCTCGCTGCTCTGGTATATGACATAAACACTGCGATGTGGCTGACAAGAGTCTGTGTGACCTAGTGTTTGTTGGCATCCGACTTTATCAGGCGCCACTCCCTCTCACCAACCTACTAGAAAACAGCCCTGAGTCTGTACATCTCACTGGTGCCTCCAGGCATTCTCACATTCTGTTCCTTCTCACTGGAACACTCTTCCCCTTCCTTCTTAAGGAAGAAACACCGCACGCTCTCAGCCTAGATGAGGGGCCCCTCCTGCTAAGACCGTTTCGTCACAGTCCCTTGCCTTGAACTCTTTCCTGGTCTCCATCCCCCACCAGACTGTGGTCTCCTGAGGCAGAGACAGAGCCTGGCTCCTTCCTTGCAGTACCCCAGCCCTTAGCACAGAACCTGAAGCAAGTAGGCAGTCGGTTAATATTTGCTAAATACATAGGTAAACTGAGAATGGAAACAAAACCTTTTGCTCTTCAGCTCTTGTCATTTCAACTAGTGCTCATCGGTATTAATGGTGGTCCACTTCCCTGTCCGGGTCAACTCAGCTGAGTGACAACAGTCCAGTCTCTTGCGGATGACTGTGCCCTTCCTTTTGTCATCTTAGGGCACAGTAAATGCTGTAGACACCATGGTTGGTGCCCCTTCCACACCCCCTCAACTTACCCCGGAAGTGGCCTCTGGAGACTTCCGTGCTGACCTAGGGCTCCATGTCTCTCTCAGCCCGAGGACGTTCTCTGGCTGCAGGAGTGAGCTTGGGAGTGTCAGGGAGTTACCACGCCGGGAGCAAACTCTGACAACCAGC
Organism: Neomonachus schauinslandi; assembly: GCF_002201575.2. Lineage (NCBI taxonomy): Eukaryota > Metazoa > Chordata > Mammalia > Carnivora > Phocidae > Neomonachus > Neomonachus schauinslandi. The sequence continues at coordinate 182,943,588 of NC_058404.1, forward strand.
GACAGCTTCCTTACCTGCAGGACAGTCTGAAGCATGTTCCAGACAGTCTCTCAGAGGGTCCTGAGCAGGACTGAGCTCCAGATGCCCAGAGTCACTCCACCTCCCCCTCGTGTGCTTCCTGGGTTCACTTCCTGATTAAGCTACTTTCAACCCGTCCTTGTGTCAGGGTCGGCTAGGACACAGCATTGCCCTCTGTCATGGTGCAGTGGTGTAGCTGTAGCAGGAAAGTGGGTAGAATTCTGTTGGACCCCACAAGATAGCTCTAGAAGACAGTGGTTTGGAAAAGAAATTCCTGAAATATGCGCATTTCAATAGAATGAATCTTTCTGTTCTGAGCTTCAGGAGGTTTCCAACTTCAAACACTGAAAGAGGAGAGTCTTAAAAGTGGGGCAGTTTATAGCCCCGTTCAGAGGGAGATGAGCACTGAAAAACAAAATCTTGGTCAACAGAAGTTTCATTGGAGTGACTCAAGTATGAAAGTAATTCTCCGGCCAGCATGTTGACCAATGTCTTTCATATAACACGGACGGCTGAGCAGGGGAGACTGTGGGAGACTCAGGCTGGGACCCAGATTCTGGGGAACGCAGGAAACCTGCTCCTGCCGCCTACGTAAAGTCTTAGCATTTTAAAACCAACAGGACCACTTCGAGCATCCCTGTCTTCTGAATCATCCTGCAGAGGCAGGGCTACTGGACTTAAGCCTCCAAGAAGGGAGGCTGGAGGGGGCCTCACCATTACCTGATTTGCATCTTGCTCCTCTAGGAAGGAGATTACTGGCCAGCCCCTCCCAAGGCCTTTCCTGGACTTGGGGTCAACTGACCAGGAGCAAACAATCCCCATGGGAGTCACTCCCCTTAGGCAAAGGCACTCAGCCAGGGACTTGGCAGGTTCCCAGGTTGCAAATCTCTCTGCATTTCACAGGAGAGGCTTTAGACTCTAAACCATGGCAGTGCAAGAGGAGAGTCTTCAGAGCTCAACAGTTTGTAGACAGATACGGAGAGATTAGAAAAGAGAATCCATCTCTGAACTTGGTTGTCTGGAGAGAAGGAGGCCGACTCATGAAGATGTTTCCAGAGATGACTGGAGTGCACAGATGGTAAAGCCATCAAGGGAAGATGGTGCCAGAGGTCAGCACAATGGGTGCCCTTGTGCCTTGTTTGGGGACTTTTGTGTTTATATGTTTGTGATCGCTGTCCCCCGTGCAACCCCAAGCTGGGGTCTGCTAAGAAAAATAACCTGGCTTACAAGGGCATTCTTCCAGCTTCACTTGAAAGTTTGGAAAACCCTTGGATAGGAAAATAACCTCAGGGAGCCAAGACTTTCTGCACTTGGTGGAGCCCTAGACCCAAAATACACATAAGAACACTTCGCTTTGAAATGCCTGCAGTACTCTATCTGAGTCATCTGAAAACAAATAAAAAGAGACCTAAACAAACAAACCTAATTGTGCACGGAAACATGGCCAGGTTTCCAGCTTGGCTTCCCCTCTGTTTTCATTAGTCAGAAGCCAATGTACGCAGCTTTCATGGTATCCAGAACAAGCAAAATATTAAAAACAAATTACCGAGGTTTCTCCCCTTCCCTCCTCCCTTCCCCATGCACCAGGCAGGCCAAGTTCCTGACTTCTCTCTTGGATTTCAAACTTCTTTCTTCCAGTCTTGATGGACAGCTGCCTGCTTACCAGGCTGCCCATGGTTGACCAGCAGCCCTGGCTGACACGGGCATTTGTGAACATCAGCAATTACTGGGATACTCAGATGAAATTAAGAAAGGAATGTTATGGGTCTTGAGATATTATTATTTTTACCAATAGTCAATGCAACTGGTTTGAAAATCAGGCCTGCTAACCCAAATTCACTTAATATAGGTCTACCCATTGCTCTCAGCCAAACCCCTACTACCTACCTTTCTTTTTCCCTCTTTTACTTATTTCACCATTAAGTAGGCATTCCACTGCAATGGATACCTCTTGTCTTATATCTCCAAGGTTGTCAAGCTGGCAGAATTAAGTCTGAAGCTCCTGGTGGGGAGAGCTTGTTTGACGAGAAGAGCAGAGCTGAGTGTTAGAGAGGAATAAGAATGCATATGACATCATCTGAGTACCTGGATCCAGCCATGACTGAAGCCTGACCACCCTGGACTTTTCTGTTATATGAACAACTAAAACTCCTGTTTTGCTTAAGCCTCTGTTAGTTGGGTTGTTGCATCTTGCAACATAGGTGCGTGCAAACACACCTCTCAAAATGCCACCTGAAATTAAATCTTTGCATCTTCCGAGTAGACGACTACGCATTTCTGGGAATAATCTCTCAAAAGGAAGATTTTTTTTTTTTTTGGCGAATGTAGTTTCAATTAAATGTTGCAGGGAAGTTCAGAAGACAATCCAATTTAGCCCCGAATCTTGTGAGAAAAATTGCCTCTGTCCCTCATAATGTAGTAAGAGATGAATGAATTCTCTCACCTAACTCATATTTGACACAAAGAACAAAATAATGTAGTAATTACTGAGGAATTTCTTTGCATTCCTTGGCTTGTTTTGATGACCAATTCCGGGCATCCTATTCTGTGAGGCCAGGGGGCCATCTAAGTGCCAAGATTAGTCTAGATCCAAAGCATGTAAAAAATAACAATAAATACTTGCCAAACAAAAACCAATGATACACCGACAATATCTAGGGGATAATTGAAACTGTAGGGCCAATATTTTTTTTTCTTGTTCTATATGCCATGAATAGGTGGGAACTTGGCTTCTTGTTCCCTCCTAATAACTAACCAGAAAAAGAACTCAGGTTAACTCCATTTTTCCAATTCTCCAGTTAACAGTGAGTATCAGGGGGTGCCTGGGTGGCTCAGTCAGTTAAGCACCCGGCTCTTGATATCGTCTCAGGTCATGATCTCAGGGTCGTGAGATTGAGCCCTGGGCTCCTCACTCTCTCCCTCTGCTCCTCCCCAGTCCCACTTGTGCTCTCCCTCCCACCCACTCTCAAAAAAAAAAAAAAAAGAGTGCAGTGACTATCAGATCAGGTAGGGGATGACATACATGCAGGGATGGAATAACAGCCTGAGGAACTGGGCTAACTGATTAGAAAAGTGAACACATTTTTAAACCATTAGTTTTGAAATTAATAGCCACCCTTCTCAAAGGAGTTCCATCAGGGCTTGGTTCAAATGTCACTGCCTCCAGGAAGCCTTCCTTCATGCTTCCACTGGAAAGTATCACTCCTTCAGGCCGCCCTTTCACAAAGTTCAAAATGCTTGATATTAGAAGTAGCTGTAAGAAGATGGAGATCATTTTTACTCAAGAGTCTTTGGGGAAGAACGCCAGAATAAATAATTCAATATGTCCTCTGGGATGAAGTAAGGGACAAGATCTAGAAGTACATAATCAAGTAGAACAAGACGGTCCCTACCTTGACTTCTATACTGAGTGGGTCTAATTTTTGAAAATAGAAGAAGAAATAATTTGATGTGGGGATGCTGAGAGAGCTGTGTTGCTTTACATGACAAAGAGGAAAGAGAGGCACTTGTTCTAGAGAACCTGGGAAGAGAAAGGGAGCTGGTGGGGCTGGGCATTGCTCCAGGGATCTGAGGGGAATAAGATGCTTCTGGAGGTGAGCACTGGAGGACGATGTGTGAAGAACAGAAACATCCAGATGGGTTGTTGACGCTGTACCACTTGCCCTTTCATTTCCCCTACCAAGCTTCCAGTCACATCTCTATTGCTCATACACACATATGTGTCTGATGGGGGACTCTGAAGGGGAAGGATTTCTATGTGCAGGTGGACACAGAATAAACACATGTAGACATAAATCCAAATTTCGAATTGACTTCAACCTGTCCCAGTGGATGACAGAGCTCCTGGAGGGAAGGGGCCATTTTCACGTGTTTTAAGATCTTTGCTCAGATGAATTAATGACCTAACATGCAGGGAAACATCTGCAACAAAAATGATGGCCTGAGAATCAGATAAACTGTTGTCAGTGACTAAACTCCCAGAGCTCAATATATATTGTGACCATTATTATTATCAGTAGGCACATGAGTACAAAGGAGAAGCCCAGGCAGGTTGCCTAGTTCCTGGAGCTGGAATATCAATGGGGCTTTAATTTTAGTTTAGTTTTGATTTATACCTAGTTATAGGAAGCAGAGTCATGTCCTTTGGTAACCTACCCCCACACTGACTCTGGGCTGGCCTCAATTAACTTTGACCAGTGGTACGTTAGCAAATAGACCCATGAAAAGAGCATCATGGCCCAGTCCCTTGTAGCTCCCAGAACCCCATGATGGCCACCACGTAAACCAGCCTGGGCTAGTCTGCTGGATGATGGGAGATGCGGACAACAGCCAGGCCCCCTCTCTCCTTCTAGCTGACATCAAGCAAACTGCCAGACATCTGGGGGAGACCATCCTAAGCCATCCAGCCCCAGCAAAGCCAGTTCAGACCAGAAGAACTGCCCAGCCATCCCCCAGAATTGCAAGGAAGATGAAATGTTTGTTCTTTCAGCCACTAAATTTTGGAGTGGTTTATTACCCAGTAGAAACTGACAAATAAACTTTTATCAAATTTTGTTTGTTAGGAAACCAAGGTTCAGAGAGATGGAGAATATCGCTTCAAGTTAAACTTGTAGTTAAACCGTGGAACTGGGGTTTGGTTTTATGCCAGCCTCTAGTCCTGTACCCATGTAGTCCTGTGGCCTCCTTTCATCTGAAGGAGTTTGGTTTCAAGCCCAGGGTGAGTGCCACTCACCAGTGCCAGGGACCCACGATTGGAACAGGCCGGATCGCAGTGCTGACAAGAGGCTGAAATGCTGAGTGTTAGTCTAAAATTCCTGACTCCTCGTGGTTTTCCATCTTGTCTGCACATGAGAATCATCGAGGAGTTTTTAAAAAATCCTGATGCCTGGGTTGGACCAAATAAGTCAGAATTTCTGAGGGTTAGAGTCAATATTCTTAAAATTCCCCCTTAATTCAAATGCATGGCCAAACCTGAGAACCAGTGTCTTCCACTTCCCTAAACAGGTCCCGTGGAGGTTGGAGAAATTGGAGCTCTTTAACCTAGAAATGTCCCCAAGGAAGTGAAGGAGGGGCCTCCTGAGGACGAGGGACCAGGAAGATCCGCACAATTGATTGAACAAATATACGATATAGCCAGGCAGTACATTATTACTCCCTGCCCTCAAGGACTGCGGGAGTGACAGTTAGAAAAGTGCATAATCGCAATCACAGTGTGACAAATACCATGCTTACATGTTCCAGGTCACAGCAGCAGCCTAGAAGAGGCAGAGTTCCTCTTATTAACTGGGTCCCAGAAAAGGTGACATTGCACTGAGTCTTGAGGAAGGCAAGAGGAGATCTCTGTTCATCAGGAATGGACAGCCACTCCAGGAGGTGGGTGAAGCTGGGAGGATGCAGGGGAGAATCTTACACTGAGAGCAGGATGAGTAGAGGAGAAATAATGACCCCTAAGGCCCAATCCAGGCATTGATCTTATGTATCTCTCAAGAAATTGGGTACCAAAGCTTCAGGCAGGTCGGGGCCTGCCAGGGGGGCTAAGTGGCCCCAGTGGGGAGTCAGCTGGCCATTGTAATGAGGGTGCTATTTGGACCTCTGTTCCTGGAAATTCCAAGTCCTGACCCCAGAGCAATAGCTGCTGAGCCTTCTGGCATTTTCCTTCTCCACGTGCAGTCATGGACCAACACCATCAGCATCACCTGGGGGCTTCCTGAAAATGCAGAATCTTGACATCCACCCAAACTTTCTGAATCAGAATGTGCATTTTAATGAGAGCCTCAGATAATTCCTAGGCACATTAAAGTTTAAGAAGCACTGTTCTAGTTAGTACTCTCTAGTCCCAGGCAGATGAATATATTCCCAGCCAGTACATGCTCTAGAACACAGAGTGCCCCTTGCATACTGAGCCAAGACAGCCCTGGATTGGGGGAATAGCGGCCAGCAGAAGTGGTCAGCCTGGCCACAGCAGAACATAATATATGTTAGAGAACATAATAATGTGTATGGAGCAGAATCCAAGGTCATGACTGGAGAGCTTGCATCAGGAACAAGTGTACTTTGAGTTCAAAAGTAGAGCTCCTGAACCCTCTCCTATTCCGTCCTTAGACCCCTTTACCAAAGAATATTGGCAATCTGTAAATGTTGGCACAGTCAACAAAAACGCAACTACGGATCTGCCTCCAGCCACCTTTTCCTCTCGCTCATTTGTGAGATTCAAGGCTTTGTGGATTTAAAGACAAGACTGGGCTGCCACAGTCTTGCTTTGCCAGGTCTCAGGTGGTCAAAGAGTCCCAGAAGACCCATGGACACCCACACATGAGCCGTGGGTGCTCAGGGAGAGCTGGCCCAGGGCAGAGCCATCACTTGCTAAGGCAGATGGAGGGCCTGGGTACATGCTGATCGTCCTGCCTGCTAATGACTTTTCCTCTTGTCAATGACCTCTTTGCTTCAGAATCCCCAGCAAGCTGCATTCCTGACCAGAGATGTCAGAGGGACCTCATGTGAACTGCCAGCCACTGACTTGCTTCTGAGGTTGGAGGAAATAGCTGGGAGGCTGCCCTCACCTTCCAGCCTGGAATAACCTATTGCTCACTTGGAGGCCACCCGCTTGGCTCCAGGATGCCTTTGGCAAAGCTTGCTCCTGGCAGGCTGAACCCACAAGAACCCTGTCATTTCTGAGCATGTGTCAGGGTGTGAGGAGGGAGAATGCAGTGTGGCCACAGGGGAAGCCAAGCCGGGGACATAGCCCGGCATGATGAGGGGAAGGAGACGTAGTCTGCCATGGACTGGAGGGGGTTGGGAGTCAAAATTTCTGGACCCCGAAATTATCCTTATGAGGCACTGAGAAGCATCAATTCTGAGAATCATGAGAGGGATTGTGGGGTCAATGGCAACCTGCCAAGCCAACCACAAACATTTGGCTCAGTAATATGAGCTGACTGACAATCCATCCCAGCACTACCTCCTCCAGGAAGGACTCTCTGGTTCCCTCCCCCCAGCTTCTTTGTTGGTGTTTATTGCCGAGACCCCTAGTCTAAGATAAGTCAAATCTCTGCTAAATTCTTCCGACTACTAAATTCTTCCCACCAGGTTTTATTGAGTTTTAGGGCAACAGAAGCACAAAACAGAGGGGGTTTTATAACTACTGCTTGAGCTCAGTATCTCCACTTCCCTGGCAGAACCCCAGGTGACATGGGACTGTGGCACCTCTCTTCCCAAAGTGGTGCCAGTGACCATGAACCTCCCCCAGAATGGCACTTCCCCATCATCTCCTCCTATTACAACACAGATCCAACTGCCCTTTGTCCTCTGAGGGGAGAGGAGAATTTCCCACTGCCTAGACTAAGACCCTGTCCTTTTTCTGACACAAAATAATTGGGAGTATCAATTGCCTGTAAGAAAAGCCCCATTGATCCATCGATCCCTTGACCCATTAATCCAGTGACCAATTGGCTTATTGCCTGCAAAAGAAACCCCATCCCTCCCATTGGACTGTGGTCTTGACCCCTTGCCTCATGTAAGATAGAGCCAGTGATTTCCAAAGCCTGGGTTTTTCTGTCTGAAATGATACCACATGGTTGCCACACTGTCCTCGACCAGGCCACATCTTGGTCAGTTTTCCCTTTGGCATTAAGAGCAGAGAAGGTCAGGCTCCCAATCTCTTGTGACCAAAAGTAAGATAAGGGGATACACAGCTCCCCCAAACAAGCAATAACTTTCCATTGTGATGCTGCATAAATATGGATTGCGGAAGGAACATGTTCTCTGACTCAGCAAGGATTCAATGCTGGAAGGATAATATTATTACTGCATAGATGATGATGATGATGATTAATAGAATACTTAACTTCTCAGTCTGCATTTCAGTGGCTTCATGGCTGTTGGGGCTCCCTGCTCCCAGTGGTAGGAAATCACTCACATAAGGACTAAGAAGTGCCCCCTTTTGAAAGGTCCCTCTCAAAAGGAATGGAGAACACCCCACCAACAAAGTTATTTCCTCTAGCCTACAACCTCCGACAACCTGGCAGGTTTCCCAGCTTCTATAACTTAACATCCACTAGAGCTTGTTACTAATATGCAATAAATAGGTGCTCTGTGCCAAGCATGGAGTTGGATACTTCACATACAAGACCTTGTTTAATTCTCACAACAATTCTGGGACTTGGGTCCTATTATTCCCATTTAACAGGTGAGGACACTGAGGTTCAGAGAGGTGAAATAAGTGTCTGAGGCACAATTCAGACCCTTGCCAGACTCCAAGCCCATTCTCTCTGTCATCATGTCCCAAATGGTGCCACATCACTAAGGGCAGGAAAACTTCACGCCCTGGAATTTCCCGGCCCATATGTATTTAAAATATCTTGTGCTTTTTCTCATAAAAACACTTGAGCTTGTCAGATATGTGTCTTGATTTGGGTTTTGGCAATATGCTGACTCTAACTCTTTGTTTTCCAAACTGGCCTCAGCAAAACCTACACTGCGGCGCTTTCAAAAATACAGATCCCAGCATCTTACCCCACATTTGTAAGTCAGAATTTCCAGGAGATGAGTCGGAGAATCTGCATTTCTAAGACAAATTCCCAAAGGGACGCTTATGATCAACTAAGTGTGAGAAAGTGTCTCCTGACTCTATGCCCAGTCCTGCCAGATGCTGAGATGGGTGAGGGGAAGGGGAGCATAGACAAAGTTGGGTGAGTAATGGTCCTTACCTTCGAGAAGCACATATTCCAGTTAGGAGGCAAGATGGGTTCAAATCCCACGAAGTGTCACAATTAGCTAATAAGCTGTGTAGTCCTCATTCTGGAACAGCTGTTATTCAGAAAAGGGGCAAATCGTAGATGAGAGGACTGAGGGAAGAATCAGGGAGGGCTGGATGGGAGAGGTGGAACTTAAGGTGGGCTTCATAGGATTGGAGGTGGGAGGAAGAAGAAAGCAGGGCATTCGGGACAGAAAGAACATCAAGAACAAAAGCCTTGAGAGGAGAATGAGCTTGGTATTTTTATGAGGCAGGGAGTGGGTCAGCCAACCAGTCTGGGGGTGTGGAGAGAGAATGCGCAGGAAGAAAATTAGCCTAAACAGGGCAGTTTCCAGCAAAAGTTTGGTTTGCGCATGAGTAAGACCAGGGAGCCAAGGTGTGCTATGGAGTGAGTGTTCACATGATAAAAGATGTGATTAAGTAAGGTGGTGACCTGTGCTCCCCAACTCCTTGAAGTATGGCCCCGGATGAGAGATAATACCTCCAGCTCCAGATGGGAGGCTACACCAGAGAACACCCAGGGGTGCCTTAAATCCCGAGGCCCCCTGAGGCCTTAAGCAGAGCTTTCTCAGTAGGGCTCCTGAACCTGCAAGATTTGTCTTCAAATGAGGTGTCAGGCTGAGAAGGAGGCATTTGGGGAGTGGGGTGGTGAGGTTGTGCACACCTATTCCCTAGATGAAGAGGTGAGGGAGGAAGGGAGAGAGTCTTGATCTACACATGTCATATATATATACATATGTCTTTCCGAGGAAAAGGCTTCAGACAATGTCAGCAAGCATTGGAAATTCCTCATAAGCAACCTTAAGCAATCTGATCTGCCTCTAAATTATTTTGGCATCAAAGCCTGATTGACCATATGGAAAGAAAAAAGTACCGAAAGAGAGAGGCTTATACTTGAAAGAAACCAGGAGCCTGGCCTGATTGCCCTGACATATAGGAGAGATGAGCCAAAGCTTTCTGTAGAAAAAGGGGGTACATTCTGAGGAATGCTCGCTGGGTTGCAACAACATTATGTGTCAAATGAGTCATCCTAAAAATGAGAGGCTGAGTTGATCAAGACTCTTGGCTTAAGTGACAGAAACCCAAATTCAAAGTAGTTCAAGCAAGTGGGAAATGTACGGGCTCAGGTACGGGAGTCATTTGACTTCAGGCACAGCTAAATCCAGGGCACCCTTGTGATATAATCAGAACTCTCTCTGGTCATCTCTCAGCTCTGCTTCCCTCTGTGTGGCCTCATTTTCTGGTACTGTTCTTGTGTGTTGCAGAAAGGGGTATGCCCATTGGCTCCAGCCAAGGTCACTGTGTCCATGAATGGGAGACTCTGGCTTGCTGCCTGAGTTTTGTGTCCCTTATGTGGTAGGGGGAAGGCTGATTTTTGACTGACAGCCCATCAGAATCCCAAAGTGCTGGGAGATAGGGAATTCCTCCAAAAGAAAAAAAATGTGGGGCAGGAAAAAAGAATCAGATATTCATGACTGTGCTGCAGGAATTCCAAGTCTAGAGAGGATGGTCCTGGAAGGCTTCCCTAGGGAGCCCAGGCACTGGGAGAAGATAATGGGGTGTTAAGGCACGGGATGGCTTGGATAAAGATTTCCACCAATCTGACTATATTTAAATGTTAATTTCCCTTCCTTGTCCCTTTTCTGTCCAAACTAGTGGTAAGATTGATGCTGAACAGAGCAGGATTGGGGGGCACTTAAAAGTCAAATCATGATTATCTTTAGTTATAATTTAAAAACAACCTTGAACTCATTCGATATTTCTCTCCTCCTATAAAACACGAAAAGAAACAAACTGCTTTAACTGTCCTTTGCTACTGATCTTGTTATTGTTGACTAAGTTTCTGTTTCATCTTTTCTTTAAAAACTCAACATTTTTACATTTCATCGCTAGGTTTGCCAACCCAGATGGTCAATTCATCATTGTTTCTTGATTCCATGCTTTCTTTTTGAGTTAATTTTTCTTCTTGTTGAAATATACATTAGTACTGGGGGCGCCTGGGTGGCTCAGTCATTAAGTGTCTGCCTTCTGCTCAGGTCGTGATCCCAGGGTCCTGGGATCAAGCCTCTCATCGGGCTCCCTGCTCGGCGGGAAGCCTGCTTCTCCCTCTCCCACTCCCCCTGCTTGTGTTCCCTCTCTCGCTGTCTGTCAAATAAATAAAGTCTTAAAAAAAAAAAAAAAAAAGAAACATACCTTAATATCTATTTTAACAAAGGTCTGCGAGTAATACTAAGTTTTTAATCTTTGTATGCCAAAACATTTCTTAATTTAGCTGGGGATAAAATAGAGGTTGTTAGTTACTTTCCCTCATTACCTTGCACATATCTCTTTTCAGTGAGAAGCAGTGTAGAGTGGTGGTTGTGACCATTTGGAGCCAGATAACTAGGTTTGGCTTCTAACTCCTGGTCTTGCTACCTGTGAGACCTTGGAAAGGAAGTACTGCCCTTCTCTTCTGCTCAGTTTCCTCCCGTAAAAAGGGCAAAGTAAGATTCCTGTCTCGTAGAATTCTTGTGAGGATTAAATTAGTTGATACACCTGAAATACTTGGTGCAGTGTCTGGCCTAGTGCCGTTCAAGTGATAGCTGTTACCGTTTCCACCTCCGACCTCCTCTGTTGCTGATGAGAAAATTATCATCAGGCTAACTGTGGTTCCTTTTTAGGTAATATCGCTCTTCTTCCTGGTTGCCTCTAAGATTTTCTTTCTATCTTGGATGCTCTGCAACTTCACTCAAGATGCGCTTTCCAGTCTGGAGGGAGGCACAGTCTTTCTACCGTTCTGGAAAATTCTGTACCATCATTCCTTTATTATATTTTCTCTACTGTCTCTCTCTGCAACTTCTATATGCTGTATGTTGTCACCTCTCAAACTACCCTCCATGTTTTAATTGTTTTTACATACTTTTAAACTCTTGTCCCTTTGTGCCATGTTTTGGGTGAACACCCTAGCATTATCTTTCAGTTCAATTCTTTTTTTTCAATTTTTTTATTTTTTAATTTTTTTGTCTTTTTATTTTATTATTTATTTATTTTATCTTTCAGTTCAATTCTTTTCATGACTGTTTCAAGTTTAGATTCTATCCAATTCATTAGATTTTTTTGCAGGGATTGCAATTTATATTTCTAAGATTCCTAATTAATTCTTAAGATTTATAAAATATGTATAAGTATATAGACAATGTATTTATAGTATAATATAAATTATTAATTTTATAATTAATTATTTTTGTAGCCATATTTTAAATTTATATTTAATTCATATCCATCTTTTTAATTCATTTAATTCATATTTAATTCATATCCATCTTTTTAATTAAAAAATCCATCTTTTTCACTTAATTTAAAAAATAATTTAATTTATTCCTGCCTAGTTTTGTTTCACAATTTTTAATTCTTATTATTTCTTATTATTCCTTCACTTTCTTAAATAAATGCCTTAAAATAGTTAGATGATTCTTCAGACTGCTTTACTATTTTAGTTTCACCTGAGGTGAACAATTTATCAATAGTTGATTTATTGGTTATTATCAGTTAAAGGTAGATTTCTTCGAGTCTTTCAGACTTGTGGTTGACATTTTCTTCATGTCTTTCATACTTGTGGTTGACAGAGTCATTTTAAGCTTGATACTTTTCTTTCTTCTCCCTTTTCTTCTTTTTCTCTCCACTCTTTTTCTTTCCCTGTCTGAAAGTTTTGCAATTTCTTCCATCAGCGCTATCTCCATTTGAACCTTATATGGATGAGTGAACGTGGCTCACTCAGCCAGCATGTGGCTCAGTTCAGGTCCTGGTTCTTGTGTGGTGCTGGTCACTGTCCACCAAGGCATTCAGATAATAGATAGACCTGAGCAGTGGTTAGGAGGAGCTTTTATCAGTCTCTTGTCCTAAGTGGGGAAAATACAAGTTCTACTTTCAACCTTCAGTTTGGCCCTGGCCCATGCTTCACTTAGATGATGTTTAGTCCCTGTTTCCTGAGAGCCAGACTAGCTCAGTTATACACAGGAGACTGAGCCTGAGCCTGCCCACCTCTGCCTTCTTCTGCCCAGGAGCCAGCAGGACCAGGGCTCAGCCTTGCTCCCTGCTGTGCATTTCTCTTCTGTTTCTGGTCTACAAAAATGATCTCTTATTGGGCGCCTGGGTGGCTCAGTTGGTTAAGCAACTGCCTTCGGCTCAGGTCATGATCCTGGAGTCCCGGGATCGAGTCCCGCATAGGGCTCCCTGCTCAGCGAGGAGCCTGCTTCTCCCTCTGACCCTCCCCCCTCTCATGTACTCTCTCTCATTCTCGCTCTCTCAAATAAATAAATAAATCTTTAAAAAAAATGATCTCTGACTTGTGAGTTCAGTTATGCCTTTTGAGACCTTTGGTTTTTAAAAACTTCATCTATAACTGCTACATGCGGATAGCAGGATGGGTGCCACAAATTGTTGTTTATACTAACACCATCTTGACCAGCAGTGCTTTTTAATTTTTTTTTTAAACAGTGAACAATTACTACCGTGTTATAACAAATATGCAGATGATAGGGCCACATCCACTGGCTTTCATAATAGCAACGTCATCCGTGACCTTAGTCAGCATGGCTTCCTCCTTATGCTAGAGGTTGACACCAAGATGCTGTGGGTTGAGGAAGGATATGAACTGGAGACACTAAAAACAGGCAACTGTTTTGAAGACATCTCCTTGGGAAGCAGAGGAAAGAGATAATGACAAGTCTTTGTTTTGTTTAACCAGAGAGGTTTTAATGTGTACAACCATAGAATAAAAATAGGGAATAGGGAGAGGACCTGGGAGGTGATATAGATTACAGATTAAGAGCATAACCTTCTAAGTTAGTCGGACCTGGCTTTGAATCAGCTCTGCCACTCACTGTGTCACTTAGTGACTTTATTCTGTAAAATGGGGATAACAAAATAGGGTCTGCCTCATGGGGTTACTGAGAGGATTAAATAAGATATTGTATATGGTGAACTTAGAACGATGACTGGCACAGTAAACAGGCAGTGACTGTTGACCATGGTTATGACTGGTGGTGTGATGGTTCATATTTTATGTGTCAACTTGGCTAGGCCATGCTACCCAGGTATTTGGCCAAACACCAGTTTAGATGGCACTGTGAAGATATTTTTTACATAAAATTAATATTTGAAACAGTGGACTTTGAGTAGAGATTACTCTCCATAATATGGATGGGTCTCATCCACTCAGTTGACGGCCTTAAAAGAAAGAGACTGTGGTCCCTCAAGGAAGAGGGAATTCTGCCTCCAGGCTACCTTCAGACTTGAGCTGTGACATCAGGTCTTCCCTGGGTTTCCAGCCTGATGGCCTGCCCTGTAAATTTCACACATGCCATCCCCCACAATGACGTGAGCCAATTCCTTCACATAAACTTCTCTGTAGACACAGATAGATGGACATGGATATCAATCAGCTATAGATATAGATATATGTATACACACACACATCCTACTGGTGGCTCTGTTTCTCTGGAGAACTCTTGGCGCGAGCCAAGCTACTCATGCTGTTTGACAAGGTCCAAGTATGGGGGACAATCCGGAAAACAGGAGACTCCACAGCTGGCTCCTGCTATTCTCTTTCATTTTGTTTATGGCAATCTTTATAACTGTGGGAATATTTCTGGGGTTTCATGATAAAGTGACTACTCATCTTAGTTACGCCTACCTAAGCAATCATAATGAAACTAATTCCACGAAGAATTAGTTTCTATAGAACAAAATAACAAGACGGTCACGCTCTGTCTAGCACCTTTCTCTTTGCGTACTGTTTTTTAGTTTTAGCGAAAGTCAATAAGCGGAAATCAATAAAGGTCATGTTAATCATTACAAAGGAAAAATGAAAGAAGGCTATGGCTGTAATCCAGAAAATGATCTAAGATTTGGAAAAACAAAAATATCCTAACATATAAATAAAGTTCCTCCGAGGCTGTCAGGAGGAGATGCTTGCAACCTGATCCTGTGTCTGTGTCTCCTCATTCGCTGACGCTGTCCTTTCCTACGAGAGACCCACCCCGGCTGGAGCTGGACTCGGGCAAACTCTGATAATACGAATGGTGTAAGAGGGAGAAGAAAGAGAGTCATAAATAATAGCTGGCTTTCCTGAGGAGTTCGAGCATTAGTGCCTTAGACAAGAAGAGGAGCTCCCTAGATGGAGCTCTGGGATGGAGGGGAAGCAAGGAGGGGTGGGTAAGCAGCTTGTGGAGGCTTGTGGGAAACCAGGAGGTGCTGGTGCTCAGAAGACTCCCTGGAAGCACTGAGGCCCTGCCGAGGTCATGGACCATGATCTCTGATGTGCCCATCGGGGGAAAGTGGGGATCCTGGTGTGAGGATAGGACAGCTTAAATCAAGGGCTGGTTTCTACAAGGGAGGGAGCTGCAAGTCTCTTAGCAGGTGAGGAAGGAGGGTTAGCAAGAGGGTGGAGGCTGGAGCATGACCTTCGTTGTCAGCGCTGTCCTGAAGGCCTGCCTGCTCTTTGGGACAGAAGGAGAGCCAGAAAGAGGATTCCCATGGAGGGAGGATGACTGGTCATCCTTGGCATAGACAAGGTGTTTCTCAGCTCTTTCCCTCACACTCAACCTGGGAAGGTTGTCAGCACACTAGCTGAGGTGTGGAGAGCCAAAGTGACTCCCTCTAAGCTTACACATCCAAGGAATAATATCAGCTCAGAGTGCTTGGGCTGAAAGAGTATGGTAAAGGCCAGAGAGGTCTCACAGGCAAGACCTAGACCTTGTGAGTCCCAGGCCTCTATAATCAGGAATCAGAGGTCCAGTCCTTGGGTTTGAACCTGGAGGGTCATGAATGACCCAGAAAATTCCCCTGGAAGGGGTTTGGTGGGATGGTGCTGCATTCCAGCCTCTGTGAGCAACTTGAGGAATTTGCCTCCCTATTCTTGGCTCCTTTGACCACTGAGGCAGCCTCAGCTAAGGAGCAGCTGCTGAGAGAGGCCTTCTCCTCTAGTTACGGCCATCCCCCTTCACCTTCCACACTCTGGGCAGGCTTATCTCCTGGGCCTCACACCAAGCCTTCATCCCTTCATTTCAGGGTTGTCTTCATTTATCCTTGTGCCTAGAGAGGACTTAGAGTTCAGCTGGTGAGTGTGAGCCTGCATCCTCTGCCCCTCTGGAGGGGGATGATGCAGGGTGACCTCATCCTCCCTCCCCGGCCCAGCAGATGGCAGTGAGGGCCAGTCAAACCAAAGATGCTGGCTATGTGGAACTGAGGCAGGGGCCCTGCTCAGCCCCTGACCCCAGGACTATAAGCATTTCACAGATTACTTCTTTGAGATAAAGCTCTGAAAGGTTAGTTGATATGCAAATATAGAAATATAGGAATATTTAAATACCATTCTATGTAGATGGAGATAGATTTGAATACTGGCTCTCCTATTTCTTCCATATGCAACAACCTTGAGAAAGTTAGCATGAGTGACCATTACTGATTATATTTAGACTTAACGTAGGAGGAATTGTGAGTTCTAGATTGTGTTTAAAGGGATTTCATTTGGCAAGGTATGATGCCAGGCTTGGAGCTGGTGGCCCAGGGATTGGTGTGTATATGTTGGTTTGCTTAGGGGTAGTTATTTTTATGTGACAATGGAAGAAAAAAGTTTTGTGTACAAGTATCTGAAGAAGAAAGGAGAACAGTGCAGGTGTTAGGACCTTTTGTGTTGCCAAAAAGCAAAGACTAATTAAAGTGAGCTTCAGCAGCTATTAGGAGTTGATTGCATGGATTCCAAGGTGTCCCCTGAAGTCCAAGGTCAGGTCAGGGATGCAGCAGAACTTCAGGAAAGATCTAGAACCAGAAACTACATGAGAAGTTGCTAAGATTCTGTCTCTTCTCTCTGCTCCTCTCTATGCATCTGTTCCAATCTGATCCTCTGTAAACCAGCATTCTTGGTGTCTCCATCCACATGATGAAACACAGGTTACTCACAGCTCCTGGATTTTCTTATTAGAGGCTTAGCCCCACAAGCTCCAGTTTAGAAACCACAATGAAGAAAAAGTATGGAGCTTTTGAGTTGGTGAACACATGGAGGTTTGGGGAGAGTGGTGCACTCAGAGAGAGCATAGAAGCTGTGCACCCTTTCTTCATACCTTTTGCCTAATGCATCTCTTCCATCTGACTCTGAGTTATATCTTTTTATAATAAACCAGTAATCTAAAGTTAAAAAAAAAAAAAAGCAAGAGAGAGAGCATCTTTCTCTCCAGGTCTCAGGGATCAGTCCCAGGGAAGGGGCCTGGTGTGTCCTGCTTCAGTCCCATGTCACTACTACCCACTGCTGTCAGGGAGAGAGGGAGTTCTGACTGACCAGGCCTGGGTTGTGGGTCTCTTCCTGTGGGCTGAGTCATTGGCTCTATTAGCAGAAGAAAGGAAATGGGGAAACTTGTTGAAAATAGAAAAAAGGAAACATAAACACCACATCCACTATAGGGTGACCCTTCCCTGCTTCTTCCACCGCCCACAGACCTAGCCCAGCTCTGATGTCCAAGGTCAGGGCAGCTACTGCAAAGGACAGTTTCATGCAGAGGACAAGTATTTTCCCATAGAGCCCGGGAAAGTGGTGAAGTCTCAAGAAGGAAGCTAGAGCTGAAAAATATAAGTGAGCTTATGCTTGAACTTACGTGGGAACCACCAGACATAACCATGCAGAACACTCTGGGTGGAGCTGAACTCTTGCATGAGGATCATAGTCATGGCATTAATATTATTAAGCCACAAACTCATTAGGCCTAGGAACACTAGGGTATTGTACAGATGAACAATCCATTTATAAGAGAACATACAAGTTTCTTCCAAAGTTTTTACCATAATAGATAACTCTGCAGTCAGTCTCCTTGTGTAGTTAGATCTTCACACGTATTCTTGACTTATCACTACTATTTGTGAAAGTCATAAGTGAGAAAAGCCAGAACAACAAGCAGTGGATAATAAAGTCTCTGGAAGGGGAAGCAAGTCTTAGCCAGAACTCTTTGGGTTGCAAGCAACAGAAACTCAAGGCAAGCCAGTTTCAGCAAAAAGAATATTTATTAACTCCAGAAACTGGGAGCTCCTGAAATGGAATTGATTTCAGGCATGACTGGATGCTGAGACTCAATATTATTCTCTGTGTGTGTGTCTCTGTGTCCATGTCTCATTATGTCTTTCTTGGGATTTTGAGCTCATTCCTATTGCAGAAGATAAACTTCCTTCATGTGGCTTTGACGGGGGAGGGGCTGTGGAGGGGAGGGGGTGAGTATAATCACAGACAGGTTCAGCTTTGCATCATCCAATCTCAGTAACAGATAAGCTCCTTTCTCCTAATGCCAGACATGAAATTCCAGAAGAGTTTGATTAACCTTACTAGGGTGATATTCCCACCCCATGAACACATCACTGGATTCCTGGTCAGAGGAAGTGGGTCTTATGATCAGTAGCCCCAACAGACCCATGTGGAATGGAGGAGGATCAATTGCCAAAGGGAAGAGGACTATTACCAGAATAAATAAGTAAGGGTTGTTGGCAATTCAAAAGAAAAGATATGCAAAAATTGAGTTCTGTAGGCTGGCCATCAGTGTGTCCTGCTGCGAGGGACTCAGGGCAGGGACAAATAGGAAGTTCTCTCCCTAAAAACAGAAATGAAACCTACTTCTGCGCATCATGACACACAATGTAAACCACACTAAGGTGTGGCCTCTAGGGGGTGTTTATAGGGATATGTTTTTGCCCTCTGGTCAGTGTAAATACAGTGAAGGACCTATCCCTTATTTGAAAGATGATATGATTTTCATGAGAATATCATTTCCTCCCCACCCAAAACCATTCCATGGCTCTTGATTTCCTACAAAATCCAAATCGAACTCTACCGTAATGTGCAATTGCATTATGATGCCAAGGGAAGAGCTTGAGCTCTGGGGTCAGGCAGACCAGTTCGGATTGCGCTGGATGCTGGAAGTCCAAGGCAAGTGACCTTAAACTTTATGAAGGGAAAGCTAGCAGTGTGGTATTAGGTTAGGGTCCTGGTTCCTGAAGTCACCCTATCTCCACCACTTCCCGGCCACATGTTCTTGGGCACATTATTTAACTTCTCTGTTACCTCAATTTCCTCACCCATAAAATGGCAACGGTGATAAGCCTTACTTCAAAAGCTTGTCCAACTGATTTAAATGAGACAATACATGTCAAATGCTTAGAACAGTGTCTGGCACACCATAAGCACTCAATAAATGTTGGTTATTAATAATAATAATATATAATAACAATTTATATAATAATACAATTATATATTATAATATGTATATATATACAATATGTATATATATACAATTAATATTACAATGTAATAATTACATCATTATTATTATTATTATTATTGCTCTTATCTTTAAATTCTCATGACCTATCGGAGTCCCTATCCCAGAATGAAATGTTTGTTGACTCAACCAGTGTGCCTCCACTGTCCATAACCTCATTTTCCTAATGTATAAGATGAGAATAGTATTCATCTGTTATAACGATTCAATGAGATGATGTATGTAAAGCCTCTGGCACAATGCCTGCCCTACGACAAGCAGTTTATGTTGGCTCCTTTTCCTGCTTTCCCTTCCCCTGCCCCTGGCACTCAAGGTCCACCATAATTGTATGGGTCACGTCTCTTTGAGTTACAAAGTGCCGAGATCCAATTTAAATTGGCTTGTACTAATAAAGGAAAGATATTGGATCAAGAAAGAGAAAAGCCAAAGGTAGAGCTGGATCCAGGGACTCAGATCCAGAAACTGGAATGACATCATCAGGACTCGGTCTCCTTCTTGCAACTATTTTTCTCCTTTAATGTTGACTTCACCTCAGACAGGATTTCTCTCTCTAGTGGCCTCCAGCTGCTCTGGATCTTCACCTCTATGCACCTCAGTGTTCTTATCTGTAAAAAGGGGGATAATTAATAATAGATAATTAAATAATATATTGGTTATTATGCATAAGGTGTGTACAGTACTGCCTAGCACATAGTAAGCTTTGGTATGTATTATTCTCATTGTTGCTGTTATTCTTTAGCAATTCCAGAGGAAAAGGAGCTTCTCCTTCTACTTCTGGAAAACTTCAAGAATGAGTCTTATTGGATCAACTCAGCTCTCCCACCCTTCTTCGAGCCAGCCAGACTTGGGATCAGCCTTTATTCTATCAGAATAATAATCTGATTATTCAGGTCTGGAGTTCCAGCCAGACTTGGGATCAGCCTTTCTTTTACATGGACTAAGAATTGGGGAGACGGGTCTCCCTAAAAAAAGTCATGGCACTACTAATGGAAGAAAGTGGACCCTGGACAGATGGGAACAGCCGGTGTCCCAGTGGTTAACCCTGGCTCCAGAGTTGGAATTGCTGTGTTTTCCACGTCTGCCCCAACCATCTGTGAGAACCCAGACGTGTTACCTAATCTCCCAAAGCCAAAGCCTCAGTTCTCCCACTTGTAGAAATGGGACACTACTTCTTCACAGGTGTTTGCTTTTCAGCTTTTTATTGCAGAAATTTTCAAGGATATTCCAAAGTAGACACGATAGTAAAACGAACCCCAAACACCCATCACCCAGCTGTAATAACTATCAACACATGGCTGATCTTTTTTGATCTGTATCCCCCACTTACTTTCTCCACTCCCTGCTCTTGGAATATTTTGAAGCATATTGCAGATATCATATCATTCCACCCATAAATGTTTCAGTATGTATCTCTGAAAAATAGGGACTCTCTTTTTTCCTTATATAAACCACTATACCATCATCACACCTAAAAATATTAACAATATTTTCTTTTTTTCATTTTAAGATTTTATTTATTTATTTGATAAAGAGAGAGAGAATGAACACACATACGAGTTGCAGGGAGGGGCAGAGTGAGAGAAGTAGACTCGCTGATGAGCAGGGAGCCCGATGTGGGATTAAATCCCAGGACCCTGGGATCATGACCAGAGCCAAAGGCAGACACTTCACCGACTGAGCCACCCAGGCACCCCAACAATATTTTCTTAATATCATTCAAAAGTTCAGAGTTTAAATTTCCCTTATTGTCTCTGGGATTGTTTTTCCCTCTTGAAATCATTTGCATCAGGATCAAAGCAAGGTCTACACATGGCATTTGGTTTCCAGACTCTTAAATCTGGTTTAATCCCTAGGTTCCTACAACTATCAACACAAACTCAATCTTATTTAATCTGTATCTGCTCCCTATCCCCTGCCCACCTATCCCCTCTTCTGGAGTACTTTGAAGTAAATTCTAGACACCAGCATCATAAATTGCATCTCTGAATATTTCAGTCTGTAGCGCTAAGACTCTTACTCTCTCCTTTTAAAACACAACCACAATACCATTAGTGTACCAAAATAATAGTAATAGTAATAATTTAATATCATCAGAGATTATCCAGCCATTGTTCAAATCTCTCTAATTGCTTTTTTGAACAGTTGATTTTTTCTAAATCAGGATGCAAACAAGCACAATCATTTCATTTGGTTGACTTGTCTGTTAAGTCTCTTTCCCTCTTTTGGTTCCCTTCCTTTTCTTTTCTTCCCTTTCCATTTTATTTGTTGAAGAGGCTAGGTCATTCATCTTGTGGTTTTTCCCATTTGGGATTTTGCTAATTGTGTTACTGTGATGCCCCTTAAAGCATGGGGTGAGAAGCCTCTAGGCTCTGGCACCACACAGCACTGGGAGGAAATCTAACCCTGCAACTAACTTCCTGGGTGACTGGGGGAAATTCCTTGATTTTTCCAAGCCTCAATTTTTTTCAACCTAAAAGAAGAGGATACGTTACTCTTAAATATATTGGGAAGATTAATTAAATAATGCATGCTAGGAATTGAGTACCCTGCCTGCTACAGAGTGAGGGCTAAATTAATTTTTTTCCTTAAAAAGAGCTGTTGATGGGAGCAATCCAAGTGTTCGCTAATAGATGAATGGATAAACAAAACGTGGTCTCTATAGTATCATGGAATATTATTTAGCCCTAAAAAGGAAGGAAATTTTGACACAGGCTACATTATGCTAAGTGAAATAAGCCAGTCACAAAAAGATAAATATTGTATGATTCGTCCTATATGAGGTACCAAGAGTAGTCAACTGCATAGAAACAAAAAGCAGAGTGGTGGTTGCCAAGGCTGCAGGGAGAGGGGAGGGGGGTTAGTGTTTAACAGGTACAGAGTTTCAGCTGGGGGAGATGAAGTTCTGGACATGGATGGTGGTAATGGTTGCAGAGCAATGTGAATGTACTTAATGCCACTAAAATATACACTTAAAAATGGTTAAAATGGTAAATTTTGTTACATATATTTTACCACAGTTAAAAAATATTTATAGCTATTAAGTCAGTTCATGTTGTAGAGAACAATTGCCTCCAGCCGCACCACTGCCTTTCATTTCCTGTGTCTTGGAGACTGGTGCTATGCTTCACATGATGGGCTATGATCACAGCAGAAAATGAACGTAACCGATCTGAAACCCTGGCCCCCATCCTTGAATCCACAAACGTTCACTAAGCATCAGCTCTGAGCCAAGCCTGGCTGAGGTCCATGGTTCAGGTGCAGAGGACAAAGGGGGAATGCAAAGAAGGCTGATGCACCATCCCTGGTCTTCGAGACCGGTAATTCTCATCAAAGTGAGGAAATGCGCAATAACAACACAAACTAGCACAGGACAAGTGCCTCCAGATAGTAAACGGGAATGACTCTACGGGAAGAATGCCGAGGATTGTCAGCAGTCCCCAGAGGCTAGGAGAGGGACATGAGATGGATCCTCCCTCAGAGCCTCCAGAAGGACCCAACTCCGCTGATACCATGATCTCAGACTTCTGTCTCCTGAACTATGAGAGAATACATTTCTGTTGTCTTAAGTCATTAAATCTGTGCTGCCTCGTTATAGCAGCCTCGGGAAACTAATACACACTGCACGCTACATTGTGTTTTATGTGTAGCCTGTCTTTGTCTGGTGAGGCTGTTCTAACAAAAATACCAGAGACTGTCGGGGCTTACAAGCAGCTCTGGATGCTGGAAGTCCAAGATCAGCATGCCAGGTTCTGGCAAAGGCCTTCTTCTTGGTTGTAGCCTGCCAACCTTGTTATAACCTCACCTGGCAGAAGGAGTGAGGGAGCTCTGTGGGATCCCATTCATGAGGGATCAACCTGTGTGAGCTAAACACTTCCCAAAGGCCCCACCTCCTGATACCATACATGGGGTATTAGGATTTCAACATGCAAATTTGGTGGGACACACACATTCAAACCATGGCACAGCCCCAATGTCAATAACCTAGCAGTGCCCAGCATACAGTAGGCACTCAGTAGGCATTAAATGAATGGACAAACATACTTAGAGCATGTGTGGAGATGGAGAAAGGTCAGGTTGGAAAGGCAGGCCCTGAGGGCTGACTGGGAGGACACTGATCCCATTCCAAATGTGGCGTTTGGCCTTTTCCCTGTGGGTCATGGGCTGTCATTGCAGGGTTTCAATTCAGGAGCAACATGATGGAAATGGTGCTTTAGGAAAATGAATCTGCTCTCATTAGCATTGACTCTAGACCTACTGAGACAACAAGGCATAGATAAATGGTCCACATCCATCCTTGGAAATACAAGCAGTTGCCCAAATGAACCACACTCTGTCTACACTGGCTGAGCCAATGAATTAGTTCAAATCTTCTGGTTGGAGAAGTCCCAAGAGCTTTTAATTACAAAATGCAATCATTTACAAAGACACAATGGGGCATTACGGTAATCACTCAATGAAATCCTATAAAGCTGCCAAATATCTGTCCTCCCACCAAGACCTTGGACCTGGGAGCCTGCTGCTCCCACCCACCAGCTTTGCCCTTGGGGCAAGGATTCCCTGCATCTCCCTGGCTGGTTCCAGACCTGGAGTCACTTCTCACACACTCTTGGCTCTAACTCCATCTCAGGTTCTGTCTGTGGCCTTCTCTGGCTGTCTGCAACAGATTTGAGGCCCTTCTCACCCAAGCTTCAGGCCCATGGAATCAACGCATGCTCCCAGCCGTAAGTGAAAAGTGACTCCCTACCCCATGGGTCAGGCTTCCTGCTCGGGACTTAAGAGAAGCCGCACGGTGCGATGACCTAGCCCAGGCTTGAGTTCAACCCTGGCTCAGCCACTGAGAGGTTTTTTAAGTCCTGTCGACCTCAGCTTCCTCAGCGGATCACAATGCCCCACTCACAGAGCCGCGGTGGGTGTCAGGAGGGGTTCAACCCATGAGATGAGATGCAGACTCTACCCTTACAGAACTTACAAAGTCACAGAAGAATAGAACCAAGTTATTTTCACTTGTGAAGAGGTCAAATTGAGTCAAGCGCATTTTACCAAGTGCCTTTGGTCCAAATCTCATTGACAAATCCTTCAAAGTAATCCTGCTTTTAAGCTGACCCTAAAGGTGCCACCCTGGATTTCAGTCTACTCTCACGCAGCAGTTACACACAGCCCTCTGATTTTGTTCCTGAAATATCGTCTTTCCTTAATTAAACACATATCCCCCACTCCAGCCATCCCAAGTGAAAGTGGATAGAGGATCGGCATTGTCTCAGGCTTCCTTGGACAAATGAGATGTGGTGGGCACACCCCATGGGAACATGTGCAACAAACTGCATGCGCAGTTTGCATGCACAGGTCCTTAAAAAACATTATATGAGACTGAACCCTTACTCTGTGCGAGGCAGCATTCTAAGTACTTGACATGGACTAACTCACTCAGTCCTTACAAATCCCAGAAAGTATACAGACATCCTTGTTATCCCCAATGCACAGAGGCACGGAGAAGTTCAGTACATTGTCCACATTATATAGCTAGTAAATGGAGCTGAGATGTGAAGCAGGAAGTCTACGCTTCACCTTAATATGGTACTAAATATGCACACACATGCGCACACACACACACCCCAAGGTCTTCAGCATATCACCATCTGCCCACAAACTGCCAGTTTGTCCTCAATCCATCTTAGCCCTTCCCTGAGCTCTCTGTATCACAGGGAATGACAATTTCTAGGTTCCTTTGCCTCCAGCTTCCAGGTCAGTTCAGACAATAGGAAACTCTGATAGAAGATTGGCGGGGGGGCGGGGGGGGTGCGGAGGAGTGGAGGGCGGAGGAAGGGAGAGCCAGGGTGTTCCCCTCTGTTTCCTGTGGTATCTCCCACAGCCCCTGTGCCTTTTCTGTGGTTCCAGCTCCTCCAGATGATCCCTCCTCCATTGTTTCACATCCTCCAGGCAGTCCCCACTCGGAGCCCAGCCAAAAGCCCAAGCTGCCAACCGCTAACATCATTCATGCTTTTGTCCTGCCAGCCCAAACCTGGCAGCAGTGGTTTCCTGTGGTGGATAATCCCTGGGTCCCCTCATCCCCATGTTTATCTTCTCTTTCTCTCATCACTGGTCAAATCAATTCCCTGTATTAAATTCCCTCTGTGTGAAAGACCTAGAGTGGTTTCTGATTTTCCTCTTAGATGCTAATAAATCATTTATGTGAATTAAAAATATATCCTCTGGTGGAAGGACTGGCCCGTGAGTCAAGATGCCTGGTATGGAGACCACGTTCTCACCCAACCTCATGTGAAACCTTGAACTCTTTGTTTATCTTCCTCAAGCTTTGGACTTCTAATTCGCAATGTTGATGTTGGATTAGGGGTGTGTGAGCATGCGTTCATGCGTGCATATGTGTGTGTCTGTTTTAAGCATATTCCTCCTCAAATGCATAAACATACACATACCTATTCAAGAATACATGTTTTCCACGGATAATGTGAATTCAACGGTATCTGTGAAACACCACAGTTGCCCATGGAGAATGAGGATAAAAAAGAGTAAACAGACAAACAGAAAGTCCTGGTACTGACCAAGAATGATAACATGACATAACTACTCCCTGAACTTGAGGGGCCGTACAAATAATTCTCTATGCCCCGTTGTGCATGGAGACACCCCCTGAGTTTGGGGAATAATGTCTGAAACCAGACACAGCATTCATAACACAGATAGGAAGCACAGAACTGGGAGGTGGGCAAGCTGCCCCCGTTGAGCCTTCCACAGAGCCTTGCAGAACCTCTCCCTGTCCTGTGGGCGGTGACTCCCAAGTGCTATGTGATCCCTGGCTGCCCAGAGCCCCAAGCAAGGGAGAAGGAGAAAATACATATTAGAGGAGACCAAGGAGTTGCTACCAAAGCAGAGGAGAGACCTTCTTTCAGGGAAGATCTCTGGTAGCTGGGGGAGGGTAGGCTGTGCTGCTGAGGAGACATACGAAGTAAGAAGTCTCAGGGAGGAAACCTGTCCTTCCTGGCAAGGTCTTAGCAACTGGAAAGCAATGCATGGCAGTGCAATGCAGTGGTTCTTAACCTGCCGTCCAGGACACATCACTGATCACCGTACACACCCACCCTGCGTCCTCCCGACGCGAAGGGAAGCCGCTGGGGGCTTGGATTCACAGTGGCTTCTTGATGGACTCCGCTTTGAGAAAGCCTGCTCCTCCGATCCCGCCGCGCTGAGGGAGGCAATTCAGCCCGGAAGGCTGCTGGCGCCATCTAGTGCCCGAATGCAGAACTGCCGGGCGCACAGCCCTGAGCGGGGCTTTCAAGCCGCCACCTCTCTGGGCTCTCCAACCCCCATCTGCCTTTTCGACAACTTCACAGTTTGCCAATTTGCGAGTGCTGGGAAATCGTTTTGCCTTGCAATCTTCAAGGAGTAAACCTCCTGATCCCATTGCCAGGAGAACCCGAAAAGGCCGCCAGACCATCATCCAGCCCCCAAGGGGCTCCCTGCAAATTGGACATTCTGGTGTGTAAAACCCACCATCCGCATGCACAGAATCATTGGAAACTTGGCGTTCAGATTTCATCTCCAGCATCTCTTGGGGGCAACCTGAATTTTTTCTAAGGGAAAAAAAATCTCTCTCCTGAGGTGTGAAGCCATCTGCTTTCCAGAGTGCCACCCGCCAACTCTAAATAACAATTTCACAACCAGTTGTTGGCTCACGCTTAAAATTTAGAGCCATGTTTTCTCTTCTCCTTGTTGGGAAGAAGAGGGTAGCTGTTTCAGGGGGTTCATTAAGCCCCAATTTCTTCACCAGGATTCTGGATGTAAATGGCTTAGCTGTTCCACACTGCTTGTTAAGACTGCAATCAGGCTCAATCTTGAAAATGAATTTTCAGCTGCAACTGCTGGAAAGGGCCTTGATTTACTTATAATCAGCTAATATTGTCATTCAACAGGAAAGAACAATAATAATGGGAGAAAGAAACTTGAGCACCGAGGTAGGGTGCAAGATTTGGGAGCCCACAGTAGTTTGCTTGCGTTGTTCGGAAATGGATGAATTTGTACCTATGGAAACGACTTACTGTGCCACGGTACTTCCTGGGAAGGAAACGGGATTTTTGTGCATGTGTCTTTTTCGTCAAAGACCTTATTGCTATGTTGACCATCCAAATTGTGTTAGCACCATCTCTCCCTAATAACACGGCCAGTGATTTCATTTGGTCCCAAGGCCACGGTCATTCAGCAGTCCCAAGGCTCTCCAGTACCCCTCCCCCCAGAGGGAAAGGGAGGTGTAGGTAGGACTGGAAGTGAGAGAGACTTCCCTCCCCCCCCCCTTGCCAGCGTCAGCAACATGCGGAAGTTGCTAGAAGAAATTGCCTTTTGTCTCTGGGTTTAGGTTGGGTTTTGACAGGTCCCCTTTTACTTTCCCATCAGCTTCTCAATTCAGGCAATTTCACGGCTCCTTTTCTGCTGCTGAGACATGTGGCAGCCGGGTTGTTAGATGCAGCCGCGGGCTGTTGCTAAGCGGCCTCCCTCTGACTGCAGCCCAGCCCCGCTCGCTCCGGACGGGATGCTGGCAAACCAGAGTTAATGGGGTGATCTGGGCAGCCCGAAGGGGAGCAGTGTGTCCTGGTTAATTATTCAGCACAATTGGACAGCTGAGGGCTGTCTGTATACTTACTTTCCATGAATTGGAATATAATAAAGGAGAGCTCATTCATTCATTTAACAAGAGTTTATTGAGATCCATGCTACAGCTCGGCGGAATGTAATTAGCCGATTACACGGAACTAATGCTAGAGGGGAGGAGAGTTCCAGGCAGAGGGCGCGGCAAGTCCAATGTCCAGGTCACATGCTTGGCCTGTTCAGGGAAGAGCAGGACGGCAGTTAGAGCTGGGGGCACATGGGGAGAACAGAGGGGTGGGAGAGGAGGCCACGTCATGGACAGCTTTCCAGGCCACGGTGGGGGGGCTTGGGATTTTAGTTGAAGTAGGATGAGAGGCTACTACAGAGCTGGAAGATCAAGTTGCTTCAAGTCTCATTGGGGCCTTAAAATGCCATGGCCTCTTAGATGAACCCCCCCCTTCTTAGCTTGGCAACCCCCAGCTCCTCCTCTGGACTCTCCTCCTACCCATCCTACCCCCAGCTCCACACACCAGTGGTGAAATCCCTTTCTTTGCCCAGCAAACTCCTCCTGCTCCTTCAAGACCCAGCATATCCTTCACTGCCCCTCTCCAGCCTCCCTTGCCTTCTCCAGCCCGTGAATTCCCCTCTTTGCCCCAGAGCATCTGGGACACATTCTTGGTATGCAGGGTCCATACTGTCTCTTTAAGGGATCCCCTGCACCCCACGACTGGAGGCCCTAGAAGGAGGAACCAGGTGCTGGCCTGGGCCAGGACAAACAGAGGAGGTGCCGGAAGTTCTCAGTGGATGGATGACAGATGAACAAGTGAAGCAGTAGTTGGGGAGTTAGTCGGCCAGTAACCGCCCATCAGCCGCCCTCCTCCCAGGGAGCAAGAGGGGACCTAAGCTTAGGCGGGGAGCCAGCTGCCTGGGTTTCCATCCAGCCTCCACCAAGGACTGCCTCGGGGACTCTGGGCAACTGCCATGCCTTGATTTTGTTCTGTATAAACTAGGGATGATAATAATGCCATCCCCTGACTTGTAGAGTCATTGAAAGGATTAAAGAAATGAATGCATAAAAATGCTTAGCACACAGTCATCGTTCAGAAAGCCCTAATATTATTAGGGCAGCTCTTGCTGTTGCAAGGGAAGGGGGCGGCAAGTAGCAGGGAGAGGGACTCTTGGAGGGACGTGAACTCTGCTTCCTTCACAAGAGCCATACAGAAGAGGCTCGTGTCAGAGGCGCTGGAGGGAACCACATTTTCATTAACCTCCCAGTAATGCCAATGTAAAAACTGTTGTATTCCAAGACTCGCCCTTGACTTCTTGGGACCAATTACTAGCCCCTTTTGCTATGGAAGGAGCTGGTTTAGGGAGGCAGAGGTGGGGCCGTGGAAAGAAGTTGGGCCCCCGAGCCAGAATACTTGGGTTAGAGTTCTCACTCTGCCACCTGTCAGCTAAGTGGCCTTGGGCAATCTGTTTCGCCCCTGATTCCCTTGGGGAAGGAAGAGAGAGGCTGTTGGCCTGACACCACCCCTGCAGGCTGTGGTGGGGTAGGGACAGCACTTCTGTGTTCAGCTTGCAGTCAGGCCATTATGGCTCAGACTCTGCCCTCTGTTTCCTGTGGGCCTGGGTGAGTTATCCAGTCTCCCTGTGCCTCAGTTTCCTCAACGGAAAAATGGGATTTTTATTACCCCATTAATAACATTAAAAATGTTACTAAACAGCACCTACCCCGTTATGGGCCGAATTATGCTCCCCTCCCCCAAATTCAATCTTTAAATCCTAACCCTCAGTACTTCAAAATGTGACTGTATTTGGAGACAGGGTCTTCAAAGAGGTAATTAAGGTAAAACAAGGTCTTTGGGGTAGATTCTGTTCCAATAAGATAGGTATCCTTATAAGAGGAGGAAATTAGGACATACACAGAGGGAAGGCCATGTGAAGACACAATGACAGGGAGGTCATCTACAAGCCAAGGAGAGAGGCCTCTGAGGAAATCAACCCTGCCAACACCTTGATCTTGGACTTCCAGCCTCCAGAACTGTGAGAAAATGCATTTCTGTTGTTTTAGTCCCCCAGTCTATGACTTTTTGTTATGGCGGCCCTCGCAGATGAAGATGCATCCCATTGGGTGGTTGTGAGGTTAAATGAGATGATGCGTGTCAGGTGCTTTGAACTGGGCCAGGCAGGCAGCAAGGGCCCACCCATGCCAGGTTTGTTCATCATAGGAAAGGTCCCAGTACACGCAGGGCTCACTGGAGGCGTGCTACATCTGAAGGAGAATCCCTTCTCTTAGTTCCACTGAGAGCTGAGGACACTTCCAATATTTATCGAGTGCCTACTGTGTGCCGGGCATCCATGGGGCCAGGGGGCGGCGGGGGAGACCCTGCCTGCATGGAGCTTGCAGTCTAATCTGCAGAAAGAGAGAAAACAAGGACACCATGGAATAAATCCTCACCAAAGGGACCAGAGCACAAATAGAAGCAGGGGGCTGTGTGATAGAGAAATAGGGGTCTGACAAGGGCTGAGAAGGTGCCCAGGAGCACTGAGATGGATCTGGGGAGACAAGGCAGGCCAAGGCAGCAGCCTTTTAAAAACCTGAGGTGGGAAGGTACCGAGAATGCTGGGGTAAGATGAGAGCAGTAGTCAGTAAGGAGTCAGGATCCCCTCGTTTCTCCTTTTTCATGGGCCTGGGGCAGAAGACTGGGTTGGGGCCCCAAATGTGTCTCAGTCTCCTTGTCAATAAAATGGGGAGGTAACAGTAGTAGCCCTCAGAGTTGTAAAGATAAAGAGTTTATATATGTGGCAGACTTAGCACAATGCCTAGCATGCAGGGAGAGCTCTAAGTGTTAACCTGTATTATTATTATTTTTAAAGATTTTATTTATTTATTTATTTGACAGAGAGAGAGACAGTGAGAGAGGGAACACAAGCAGGGGGAGTGGGAGAGGGAGAAGCAGGCTTCCCGCCCAGCAGGGAGCCCGATGCGGGACTCGATCCCAAGACCCTGGGATCATGACCTGAGCGGAAGGCAGACGCTTAACGACTGAGCCACCCAGGTGCCCCAACCTGTGTTATGATTACTCCATAACAATAATAACAAGCAACACCTGTTGAGTACTTACCATGTGCTGGGGCATCTAAAAGCTTTACCTGGAATACATCATTTAGTCTTTATAATAGCCTTTGGAGACAGGGACTGTCATAGTTTCTATTTTACTGGTGGGAAACTGAGGCACACAATATCATATCCAAGATCACATAGCAGTACATTACCCAAGGCAGCCAGACACCAGGAGAGGGCACCTGGCAGCTGAGGCTGACACAGTCCTGGTAGGGAATGACGCCTCTGTTGGTGTCTTCATTCAGGGAGTCTCAAAGCACACGGGTGTGCACGCACACACACACACCACCAACTGATGTCATCTCCCAGACCTCTGAAGCCTGCTGTACATCTGCAGGGGAAGCGTATCCTTCTCCTTCTCTTTCTCCAGAGGCCTAGAGGAGGCAAAGCGGAATTTTAAATTTCTAGCAACAACAGAGGCTCTGCACCTTGCCTTATCAGTCTCTGTTGAAGAGATCGACGTGTTTTATTCTTGCACTGCCAATGGGCAAAGCCCGAAGGAGCAGAACAGAAGGTATTTCTTCCTCATGCTCACTGAGAAGAGAACTCAGTGCTTGATAGATTTCCTCATTACGGTTTTGGGGACGCACCATTTCTTTGCACTTTGAAGAGGGGAGATTGGGGATGCCTGTGTGGAGCCTTGATGTGTTTGCAGGCAGCTCCTATTAATGCCATAAACCCATAAACTCAGTGGGCAGGGCCGACCTGGCAGAAGGTGCAATGACGCAAGTCAGGGCGAGTCGTGGCTGGCAGAACCCGTTCAACATCTGTCTCCCTGACAGTTCCAACTGCTGGGTTCTCCAGGGCCTTTCTGGTTGGTTCTTAGAATCAAGGCCATCCCTGGGTACTTCTGTGAAGAAGGCTAACTTTGCCTCTGAAACTCCATCTTCATATTCTTCGTGCTATATCCGTTCGGATTATTTGGCTGAAAGCAACAGAGATCCAAAACAACAGTGGCTTACATCAGACAACTGATTGCTTCTCTCTCACGTAAAAGCTGGGAAGCCAGAAGTCCAGAGCTGGTGTGGTACTTGGCCAAGCCCCCAGGGATCCATGCTTTTTTCAGTTTATCCCTTAAATTTCTCAAGGGCAAGGGTCATCCCCATAGCACAAGACCACAACTAGAGCTCCAGACATCACACTCATGTTACTGATGGGTAGATGGAGGAAAGCATAGAGAAAAAGGTGCCCATCAACCACCTTTTAAGGAAGGTTCCTAAAAAAGCCATTAAGTGATTTCACTTAATCACATGGCCACATGCTCCTGCCAAGCAGACTGGGAAACATCATCTTTATTTGGAATGGTCAGGGCCCAGCTAAAAATGGTGGAATCTATACTACAGAAGAAGGGGAAAATGGTTATAATTTCATGGGGCAATCTACCAATCTCAACCACACCTCCTCACCACCAAACTTCCCAACAGAAGCAAAACTAACATTTTGTGTAATGTGCTAGGCATCATGGACTTTCCCATAAGCTAAGTCACTGGGTCAATGAAAAAAAGGTGTGGAGTGGTAGGTAAGTGTTGGATTTCTAATCCTGACTTAGCCATTTACACATGGTGACAGCTTGGGCAGATAACTAAACCCTAGTGTTCTAACAGACAAAGGGGGTATTATGATACCCTTGTCATAGGGTCATCATGAGGATTGAACAAAAGGGCAGGTAAAGTTCTTGGCACACAGTGTGTGTCCCCGGCTTTGCCAAGCTTCTGAATTGTCTGAGCCTGAGCTTCTTCACTGATAAAATAAAGATCTGCTTTATAAGGTGTTGAGGATTAAGTGAGATGAAAGATATAAAGCATTGGCATAATGCTTAGCTCTTAAGAAAGAAGTTGGGGGTAAGTTTGGCACGACATTGAAAGGGCACGCCATCATTTTCTTCCTTTCTTTCCATGTTTTGGAAACATTTTGTTCCCAGAAGTAATTCTCAATGATTGAAGAAACAATTGCTGAGTCCCTAATGGTGACCTGGAGGAGAGCAAGAAAGGGCTCCCGCCCTCCAGGTTCTCCCTGTCTCGTGTGTGTACGTGGCAGGGAGAAGGGTGTGAATTGTTGAGTTTACTATGGGAACACACAGTTGGCCAACCAACCCTGGGCAGACGTCCAGGGCAGCAGAAAGATGAGAAGGAGTCAGGTGGAAAAAGGGGAGAGGAACTTTCCAGACTGAAAGGTCCCTGAGAAATGGCACGGGGTTGGGGGTGGGGATTGGCACCAGTGGGGAGCTGAGTGCAGCCAAAGCAGACCTCTCGTGTTTTTACAGATGAGAGGTTAATTAACTTGTTCAAAGTCCCACAGGTAATAAGAGGAAGAACTGGGCTTGGATAAAGTCCATTCATTTCTCCACACCACCTCTCCTCTCCAGGCTTTTTAAAAATCTGCCCTCGAGGGACCAAAGGTCTGTGCCAGGCATTTGCACTTTGGTATTAATTCAAACCAGTCTATTGCTTCTCTTGGGGCAGTATGAATTCTAGGCCTGTCCTTCTGCAATTAAATGAAAGGTGTTGACCTGCATTAAAGGAATCCCTGGCATCCTGGTGGTGCTGGAGGAGAGGGTGCTTCCCCTTGCCCCTGAAATCCCAGCACCCCCAGAGAGTCAGACCCAAGCTGCTTGGCAACCAGAAATCAGAGACAGGAGCAGGGAGACAGCATGTCTGTTCTATCACCCAGATGTCGGCTCCTCTTACAAGCCCGTTAGGATTGATGAGGATATGTTGGCCTCCGGGCCCAAAGATGGAGGTAACAAGATCCTCTGACATATTCAGCCTTATAAAATTGGATGTGGTTTAATTGCCTGAGAAATTATTTCAAGACGTGCCCTGGCCTTTGTGGAGCCTGAAATCGTGGGTGATACTGGAGGGGGTAGGGGAAAGCAAGCTAAACCCAATAGCTCTTATCATTCCACACTTTATATCGTTTGTTTATTAGTGGCGTATTAGTGAAGTCCCTGGTGCAGATGGCTGGAAAGAAACTCTCTGTTTCATTGCATCGGCATTTAAGTAATTCATTATCAGATGCAGCCAATCTGCCTCTTTGCCTCTGGGTGCCAACCTTGTTCAAAGAAGGCAGCTCCCCTCGTTTTGCAAATGAGCCCCGCTCATTGTCACCCCACCTGCACACGGAGCCCATCTCTGTCTCTCTGAGCTAGAAAGCACCCCTTCCTTCTCCCACCGTCCAAAATCCTTGCAGCTTCAGCTCAGGTGCAACCACAGCCTTCCTTGCCCGTTCATTTCCCAGAGCAGGGGACAGTGGGGGTCTCCGTCTGCCCAGCAGCCTTTTCCTCACCCCATTCATTTAACAGATATTTATCAAGTACCTTGTTTTGTGCCCGGCAAAAAATGGGAATGTGGCAATGAATCAAAGGGCCATGATCTCCTGCTTTCATGGAGCTTGGTTCCAGTGGAAAAACTGTTCCCACTCCAACCATGAGGAGGAACTGTCACTTTACATTAAGCTACTCATTTATTCAGTTGATGAGTATTTTTTTTTTAAAGATTTTATTTATTTATTTGAGAGACAGAGAATGAGAGACAGAGAGCACGAGAGGGAAGGGGATCAGAGGGAGAAGCAGACCCCCCGCTGAGCAGGGAGTCCGATGCGGGACTCGATCCCGGGACTCCAGGATCATGACCTGAGCTGAAGGCAGTCGCTTAACCAACTGAGCCACCCAGGCGCCCTCAGTTGATGAGTATTAATGAGCGCCTGCAATGTGTCAGCACTGTCATTGGCACTGGGGCTGCAGCAGGGAACAGAATAGACGAAGCCCTTGCTCCCTCCAAGTTTACATTTTAAAGTAGGTAGGCTAGACCATAAGCTAATAAATGTGGCAAGTAGTCAGAAATCCAGGGAACGAGATAAAGGGGACGGCAGGGTGCATGGCACTAGTTTAGATACTGTGATCGGGGAGGCTTTCTGTGATGCGGTGGCATTTGGGCAAAGAGCTAAAGGAAGCATAGGCCGGGTGGATGGGTGGTTACAGCACTTGTACACGGGGCTTCCGAGGGGCCAGCGCAAGTCCGGGTGTGGACCATCCCAGCCATTCCTTGAGAGAAGCAGGGCAGCCTCCATGACCTTGTCTGATGGATGAGGAAACTGGGTTTCGGAGAAATGATCTCACATGAAGGAAAGGAGTCTGCAGCCAGGCTGTCCAGTACGGAACCTGCGTGTCCCTTTGTAGAATTGCTGAGTTGTTTCAGAGTGCCCTGGTCTCAACAGGTGGGCTCAGACTTCCTCCTTCCGGCTCACCGCATCCCGAGAACAGTGCTGCCTCGGGTCCGGGGTGTGGGTCTCAGCTCTGCTCTCGGTAGCTGTGTGGGACTTTGGGCAAGCGGCTTAACCTCTCTGGCCATCTGTGTTCTCATCTGTACAATGGAGATGGTCGAACCTACTTCATCGGGTCGAGGCGAGGTTCACAGGACGAACAGAGCCAACACACCGGAAATGGTATATTTTGTGTCCTTAGCAGCATACTGGTGGCGATATGGGGGATATTGTGGGTTGAACTGTGTTCCCCAGAAACATAAGTTGAAGTATTAACTCCCAGTACTTGGATATGTGATCTTATTTGATAACAGGGTCTTGTCTGTAATTAAGTTCAGATGAGGTCGTGTTCAATTAGAGTAGACCGTCACTCAGTATGATGGCGTCCATAGAAGAAGACAAGAAACAGAGACGAACAGGGTGAACCCCTTGTGACCATGAGGCAGAGACTGAAGAGATGTGTCTCTGAGCCAAGGAATACTATGGATTTCTGGCAGCAGAAGCTGGGAGGAGGGCATGGGACAGACTCTCCTCCAGAGCCTTTAGAGAGAGCATGGCCCTGTGGGCTCCTCGACGTTGGGCTTCTGGCCTCCAGACCTGAGAGAAAATACATTTCTCTTGTTTTAAGCCACCCAGTTGGTGGTACTTGGTGACGGCAGCTACAGGAAGCTAATGCAGGTAAGATGGTGAGTCTCTTGAAGAACTGTGTATCTGGATGGGAACGGGTGAGCTGTATCCTGGCATGTGTGTTTAGGGATCAGATCCTTAAGGATCTGCTGGTACGTGCGGCTTGGGGGCCAGATGATCGTGTCCTTTGGGGCCGGTTTGGAAGTGGAGAGAGAAACCTGGAGAAGGCTCTTGTTAAATACTAAACCAGAGCCCCGTCAACCTGGGGCTTTAGCCCACAGCTTCAAGGGTGGAATCTTGGGGTGCACTCCGAGTGCAGGGGCTGCCACAGACTTCCTGGCTCAGAGAAGGTGAGAGTCCGTGAGCTTTTCTGGCCATCAGGCCAGAACTCACCAAGCTGTCTGTTTAAATACAGATGAAATCAGAAGCATGGGCCCTCACCAGCACTTACATAAAACCCAGATTGTCAAATTTGAGGGAGAAGGAGTCAGAACGGCCTGGCTGGAGTCTGGGCCAACATTCCAGAGGACTGATTCAACACAAGGAACAGATTCTGGGGCCCCCCAGCCATCTCCAAGCTGTCTGTAAAAATATCAGCACGAGCTCGAATGAAATTGCCTGGGCAGATATGGTATCATATCCCTGTGGAGATTCGGAATTATAGCATCTTGGGGGCGGGAGGGACCTTAAGAGCCAGTCCGTCTGGTATGACAGTTGGAAGTGAGGCCTCTGGAAGCAGCTGGACCTGGGTTCAAGTTCCATCTCCTTGACTCTGAGGAGTGCCAGCTCCAAGCTCCACGATCTTGTTCTTCTCTCCTCGTCCTTCTCTGTGGAACAGGCACCAGCTCCTGGCATCCTGGGATCTATTGACCCTGGTACCACACTTAGCCGAGACCCATCACAACGACCGAGAGAGCTGTAACTCTTGTGATGCAGATTGTTATTTAACTCAACCCCACAGCAGTGCTGGGTTCCCCTCTATGAGGGGCTCTCCTGCCTGTTTCCAAATGTCTCCAGGCCATGCGTCTCTGAATACCTCTGTTAGAACATTCTTTGCCACAGTAAGATAGCTCCTTGTAAAGAAGTTTCCCTTTGCTGAGACACGCTCTGTTTACAGTCAAATGGTTCGGGGTACAGGGCCCCTGGGCCTGCACTCAAACCTGCCTCCAATTTAGAAGCTTTATGCCTTTGAGCAAATTACTTAGCCTGCCCGTTAACTAAGGGTCACAAAAGTTACATTACTTCACTTTACCTTTCAGTGCCTTGGCATTCTCCTCTGGGAGATGATGATGGTGATGTCCCTGCCCCCTACAGTTGTCCTAGGATGGAAATGGAGAACATACACTTGGTTAGAAGAAAGCCCGATGCATAGGAGGTGCTCAGTAATAAGCTGTTACCGAGGTAACATCCATCCCGGGGCCTAAGTCTATCGTGTCCTTCCCCCAGTTTGTTTTAATCTGATACACGGCCTCTCAATCAGTCCAGTGACCCATCACAACACCCATCCCAGCCTGGGCATCTGGGTGGGCTCTACAGCATGCAGCCTATGCACTTGCCAGGAGCCCACACCTGGTTTAATGCTCTGCAGTCTCCATCTTGAAGTTCTTAACAAGTTTTGAACAAGGGGCCCCGCAGTTTCATTGTGCACTGGCCTGACCTAGCTGGTCCTGCCTGGGAAGTTGGCCCCACTGGCCCCTTACCTTCCTGCAGAGACAGAGCTGGGCAGGGCCCTCAGCAGAGTCTGCTCCTCCCCCACCCTCCGGCCATTTCCCACTGCGTGCAACAGGACTGGTGAATTTGGGGTTTGGTTGTCCAGTGTACCCCCTCTATTCTTTCCTCATTCAGCAGCCCCCACCGCATCTCTTGCTCTCCACCCATTCCTCCAACTTTCCCTGCTTCTACTTGGCCGCCAAGGTCAGAACCGCTCACCTCTGTGCCAGATCAGGTGCCCTCGGCCCGTCAGGAGGCATCCCCCTTCCTTCTGAGGCACCCCTCTCCTTTCCCCGCCGTAATGATGGAAGAAATCTACGCTGTTCTGCTTGCTGGGGTGAAAATGGACACTGTCTTTGGCAGAGTGGGAATCGCAGCGGCCTTTATAAATTCACAAAGATGGTAGAGTAAGAATTCCAGGTTCTGAGCCCGGATGTGGGGTGTGAGACTCAGCAAAGTGCTCCAGACGGAGGGACGCCTGAGTGAAGGATTGGTGGGCATCGAGCTTTACATCCAATCATCAAGGAAATCAGGAAGGATCTATTCCTGGGCTTTCAACTGGAGAGTTGGCCCATCTGTCATGTCCCCAGGGTCAGGCATTGTCTCCCATCTCTTGTCTGTTAGATCAGAAAACTGGGTTAGTGCTTAGCAAATTAAGTGGCCACCAGGAATGTTTTGGTCCTGCTTACCCCACAAGAAGACGTGCAGGGAAGCAAGGGGGTTGAAGGTGAAATAAGGCAGTGTGCTTTAAGCAGAAAAATAGCTAAGGGGTCCAAACTCACAGAAAACTCATATCCCACCAGATGGCTCCCCCTAGAAGAAAGACACCAGCTAGACAACGGGGTAAAAGCAGTCTGTGTCCCTAAAGCAGGGCTGGGGGTGGGAAGGAAACTCGTCGCTGGCTGTCCGAATGAGAAGGGCAGTCAGCAGCGGCTCTGCCTTAGGCCTGGGCCCTGGGGGATCCCTGAGGCTGGGGCTCAAGCTCCCTAAAGGGGGGACAAAAGGCCTGGTTCGTGCTGCTTAAATTCAAGGCCCCCAGGCTCCTGCAATCAGGCACAGAGCCCAAGCCGCCTAAGAATGGCAGATGGGGTGCTGAGATCATCCTCCCATTTCACACTTGGTGAACTGGCTTTCAGCTGCAAGAACCGCTCCCCGAGAGCACACCCTTCTCCTCTAATCACCTCCTCCAGGTTCCCCTGGTAACCAGACTCCTAAGGGGCTGAGGGGGACGGAGGTGGGGGAGTCAGGCCCTGAGGGCATCTCTGAAGGTCAGTGCAGCTGGGAAGCCCGGGTGTCCCCATC
Source organism: Neomonachus schauinslandi (assembly GCF_002201575.2). Lineage (NCBI taxonomy): Eukaryota > Metazoa > Chordata > Mammalia > Carnivora > Phocidae > Neomonachus > Neomonachus schauinslandi. Next base: position 182,982,277 of record NC_058404.1, read on the forward strand.
CCTGGCTCCCGGGGCAGCGCCAACCCCTGCAGTCTGCCCCATGACTCAGAGAGCCGGGAGGCCTGAAGAAGGTCCTTGGGGCTTAGTGATGGTCTGCAAAGCTGCTGTGTCCGTGCTTCTCCAGAGCCCAGACGCTTCACCAGCTTAGGCCCTAGAGAGAGGAAGGCTTGGTGGGGGTGGGGGGGGAATGTTTACTCAGCCCCAAGACAAAGTGCCTGCAGAGCCAGAAAGGCGGCAGATGCTCTAACCACACCACACCCAGGGATGTGAAACCAGGACTGGATCCTGAAGGAGGCTGGGGGGGGGGGGGGGGGGGCGGCACAGCCACATTCCCCGAGGTAAAGCCTTGAGCTGGGCTTTTCAGCTGCCAAGCTCTGACTGGGGCTGGGGAATGCCATGGAGACCTGGCCCTGCAGGACGGAGGGGTGGGAGAGGAGAACCCCAACCCCTGCCACGCACTGGGATGGGGGTAAGGAGAGACCAGGCTTGGCCACGGGGACACGGGGCTTGTGTCCTCACCTTGCCACCCACTCCCTGGCCAAGTGTGGGCATGTCACTTCCCCTCTCTGGGCCTGGTTCCTCATTTCTAACTCGGAGGCGCTGGAACAGTCTCCCATGGGAGCTTCCAGCTCCAAGTTTTTGATGATTTGACTTTACCATGTCCTGAGCTGGCTTTGCAGAGAGCATGTGGGGAACGAGGAAGTTGCAGAGAGCTGACTGGTGATTTCCCCGGAGGGTCCGGGGCCGGCGGGGAAGCTCCCACTGCCCAGGCCCCACACGGCAGCCCTAGGATTCGCTGAAATGTAGCGGGAAGAAGATGAGCTCATTAGATTTCTCCGTGTACATCGGTGCCTTTCACAGCTGAGTGTCCTGGGGAGGGGAGGGTTGAGAAGGCAGCTCAGCAGGGCCGGAAGCCCCATGTCTGAAGGCCGGGCTGACACTAAAATGAGGCTATAGAAGCATATTTAATGACACGGAAAAATGTTCAGTGATAAGGTGAAAAAAGCAGGTTATAAAAAGCAGCATATGTAGGACAATCTTCTTATTATGGGGAAGAAATATTTCCCTCTAAATGCGCGCGCGCGCGCGCGCGCACACACACACACACACACACACACATACACAAAAGAAAAGGTCCTAAAATGCAAGGAGTGATTATCTCAGTGCATTGGGACTCCCTGTGGCTTTTTTTTTTTCCTTTTTTCTTTCTTTCTTTTTGTGCTCTGCTGTATTTTCCAAGCCTTTACACTATAAAGAATTTTTTTTTTTCTTCACAGAAGGTTTGGGGTACTAACTCTGTCAAATACACTGGCTTCATCATACACAGGAAGTTCCTGCCCACAACTTGGCTGAAGGTCCAGGTCCTAGGTGGCCATGTCTTAATTTATACCAACCCATGGTGGCTTTAGAATTTCACCATTGGAGTGATTTAGCAGGACAATCTGATTGGGAAGTTGAAGTTACATGCAAAATTAATGGAGAAAAGATCAACTGTCCGTATAAAAAACTATGGGAGGGGCTAAACCTTCCACAACTTTCTCCTCAGTGTCGGCCATTAAACCTTCTGGCACTTCCTGTCCCATCTCCCTGCCTCCGCACAGCTGATTGGACTGGCTATGATCAGCTGACCCCGCCACAGCCAATCTGTGCATTGGCCAAGGCCCTATACAAAAAAGATGAGCCAGCCCATCAATTCCATCCAAGGGATTTGAACTGAGAAATTAGAAAAGAGTGAGCCAGTTAGCAGTGGGAATAGTAGGTGAAAGGACTTGAGATGTAGCACTGTGATAGGAAGGGCCATGAGGAGTGACAGTGTGGATTATGAGAAAGAAGAAATAATTATTAAAATGAACAAACAAAAGCCACGAGAGCAGAGCTGTGAGTCTTTTATTTTTTTATTTTTATTTTTTTTAAAGATTTTATTTATTTATTTGACAGAGAGAGACACAGCGAGAGAGGGAACACAAGCAGGGGAGTGGGAGAGGGAGAAGCAGACTCCCCGCAGAGCAGGGAGCCCGATGCGGGACTCGATCCCAGGACCCTGGGATCATGACCTGAGCTGAAGGCAGTCGCTTAACCAACTGAGCCACCCAGGCGCCCGAGCTGTGAGTCTTTTAAAAGGTTACAGAGATTAGAGGCAAGGAGAACCCAAATGGTAAGAAAAGAGCAGAAGTTCAAGAGACTGAAGTTGCCATGTTTCTTCTTGGTTTGGGTTTTCTGAGGAGCAGCCTCTGAGACAAGGATCTGAGTGCAAATTTACACTCAAAATATTGGGGCAGTGGTCCCAGGAAACTGCAGAGGAGGAGTAGGAAGGGATATGGGCAAGGAAAGGGATATGGGCAGCAAAAAATGGTGCATTATCAAGCCTGCCACTGAAGTAGGCGACAAGCTCTTATTCCAGGGGGGAATCTGAATATGAACACCTAGGTTAGCCCCAGCCAAGAGATAAGGGGGTTGGAGCATCCACACAGCAACTCCTGGAAATCACTGGTGGAGGGCTGTGCCCATAGAGTTTGATTCCCTGGCCCTCTGACCTGCTGCTTGTAGGAAGAGCTGCCTTCCAGGCACCTGGGTGGCTCAGTCGGTTAAGCATCCAACTCTTGGTTTTGGCTCAGGTCGTGATTTCACAGGTCCTGAGATTGATCCCTGCCATTGGGCTCCACACTCAGCAGGGAGTCTGCTTGAGATTCTCTCCCTCTGCTTCTCCCCCCACTCATGTGAATGCTCTCTCTCTCAAATAAATAAATAAATCTTAAAAGAAAGACAGAGAAAGAAAGAGAGAAAGAGAGAAGGAAAAAAGAAAGAAAGAAAGAGAGAAAGAGAGAAGGAAAAAAGAAAGAAAGAAAGAAAGAAAGAAAGAAAGAAAGAAAGAAAGAAAGAAAGAAAGAAAGAAA
>NC_058404.1:182985180-183072595 GCF_002201575.2 Neomonachus schauinslandi
AAAGAAAGAAAGAAAGAAAGAAAGAAAGAAAGAAAGAAAGAAAGAAAAAGAAAGAAAAGGCTGCCTTCCATGGCCCCAGAAAAAAGCTCCCTGGGTACAGAGATGCATATACTGGCAGTGGAAGGAACAGAAGCACACTGAAAGGTTGGAGAGCCATAGGCAAGGTTCTGGGGGTATCTGCCTCACCAAGAAGGAGGAGTGACAGACGGCCCCGTGTGAGGGAGATGAAGAGGGAAGGGTCAGCCCCTCGAGCTCTCTATTTTTTATAGTTGCCTAGATCTTGAGCTTCATTGCAATAAGTCCCCAAGATTTGAACAAGCCCAACTAAGACACTGAGAGGAAAGACAGAAGGAGTCACTCCTCTTTTCCAGGACTCTGTACCCTCCCCAGCCTCCCACAGGGAAAGGGCTACCCTATATTGTCTGGGGTTTAAAAACCATAAAAGATTGTCACCTTGGATTGACTCTTAAATAACAGAGTTTGAATTACTGACACATAATAGAGTTTGAATTACTGACACAATCCCTCATTCCCTCCTCTAATTCTCAGTGACCATGCTAAGAAATTATGTGGGAGTTCCCCAGGTATGGGTTGAGAAACCCTAAAAGGCTCTATGCCTGTTTGCCATCAATGCCACCATTATGGCCTCCTTGGGCAGATATAATCGAGTCTACTCGAAGCCAGGCACTGTGCCTAGTCGACATGGCAGAACCTCATAGTCTCGTAGGCAGTGGGCACAGACACTACGAATTCCCTCACACTGGGGCAAGTGTTAAAATGGAACTGTGTTCACAATGGTGGGGAACATCGAGGCAGAAGAAATTAATTCTGCTTATGGCCATTGAAAAAGACTTCACAGAGGAAGTGGCTCTTGAACTGGGTCTTGAAGGATGAATAGAAGTTCACTGGGGGATGGGGAAGGCTGGGGGATAGAGGAAAGGAGACAACTCAGGCAGGGAGCCTGGATCAACAAAAGCACTGAACTGAGAAATAACTGGTTGGTTTGGAGAATGGGCAAAGACAGCAAAGGCTAAATGGCAGAAAAGACTAGAAAAAATCTCTCCACCCCCAACTGTGAAGAGCTTTACATGTTGGGCTGAGGTTTAATTTTATTTGGTGATCACTGAGGACCCACAAAAGACAGCCCATGGGAACTATTATAATACCAAAACTCTGGGAGGATAATAATCATCAATTTTAAAGACAGTGAGTGCATCAGATCACTCTCCCACCAGAGAACAGATCCACCAGGGCATTGGGCAAACATGAGAGCGAAGTTTATTTTCTATATTTACTGAGCACCTAACTATGAGCATAAGCCCTGAGCTAGGCTTGGCAGGAGTCCCGGGCATAATGTCACTTCAGAATAACTGGAAAAACAAAACTAATAGGCCTAAGAAATTAAACAATTCTGGCGGTGAGAAGAAAATATATATTACTTTAAGAGCTAAAAGGGGAGTTCTTTTTAGGGAGAGAACTATTCTTTGCTCAGCAAAACATGTTATAAACCATTTGTACTGGGTCGAATAGTCCACTGATCAAGTTAGGATGAAGTCACACCGGATTAGGGCAGGTCCTAAATCCAATGTGACTGGTGACCTTGTAGGGAAAGGAAGATTTGAAAACACACAAGCTCGTACAGAGGGAAGAAGTCCACAGGACATGTGACATCGAAGCAGAGAATGGAGTGGGGCACCTGTAAGCGAGGAAGGATAAGGATTGCCAGCAACTACCAGAAGCCAGGAAGAGGCAAGGAAAGATTCTTTCCTATCCTTCAGAGAGAACACGACCCAGCTGACACCTTGCTTTTGAACTTCTAGTCTCCCGAACTGGGAGAGAATCCATCTCTGTGCCTTTGTTTAAATAAGTAGTTACTTTAGGGGCACCTGGGTGGCTCGGTCGGTTAAGCACCTGCCTTCGGCTCAGGTCATGATCCCAGGGTCCTGGGATTGAGTCCCGCATCAGGCTCCTTGCTCTGCGGGAAGTCTGCTTCTCCCTCTCCCTCTGCCTGACACTCCCCCTGCTTGTGCTCTCTTTCTCTCTCTCAAATAAATAAATAAAACTTCTAAAAATCATTACTCTAAAACAAGGAGAAGGAAGAAGTCAACTAAATACATCTCTGATGCACCTTTGTCACCCTGAACTGCAATATGTGAAAATGGAAACCAGACGAAGGAACTAGAAGGGGGAGTGGATGGACAAAGAGACAGATTTTTTAAAGAGCTAACTCCTCATGTACCCAAAAGAGGATGCCACGAGATAAAATTTAAAAATAACTGAATCAAGAAATGGTTGTATACGGAAGTGTATACCTGAAGAAAACCCTAGAAGAATGGTTGACTTTCAGAAAGGAAGTAGGAATGGAGGTGAACAGGGTATTACTGTTACGTAATTTTGGTTTTGTATTTTTTTTTTAAAGATTTTATTTATTTGACAGTGAGAGATACAGCGAGAGAGGGAACACAAGCAGAGGGAGTGCGAGAGGGAGAAGCAGGCTTCCCGCTGAGCAGGGAGCCCGATGCGGGGCTCAATTTTTTTTAGTTTTTATTGACTGTTGAAACTTTGATGTGATACTTTGATTTAAAAAAGCAATTTAGGGCACACCCCCATGCCTGTGGCTCAGGTCATGATCCCAGGGTCCTGGGATCGAGCCCCACATCGGGCTCCCGGCTTGGTGGGAAGCCTGCTTCTCCCACTCCCCCTGCCTCTATTCCTGCTTTTGCTATCTCTCTGTCAAATAAATAAATAAAATCTTTAAAAAAAATAAAAAAATAAAAAATAAGCAATTTAAAAAGGTAATTTAAAAATTTATTTTAAATTTCACAGTGCTGCAGTTATATGTGCTGCCATGGGAAACTCAGGGTAGAAGAGTGTTCTCGAGACGGGGAGGGCAGAGAGGGGCCAGAGGCAGGACGGGCCGAAGGTGTGAGGTGAACTCCAATCCCAAACCCAAAAGGACAAAAATAGGAGGGACATTCTCTGGGCACAGCTGGTGAAGCCAGTTTTCGGATTGGCGAGGACCAGGGGAGAGCAGTCCAAAAAAGAAACCGATCATGTAAGTTTAGCTCAGTGTCTCTCAGACTGGAATGTGCATACAAGTTACCTGGGGATCTTATTAAAATACAGATCCATTCAGGAGGATTCTGCATCTCTAACAAGCTTTCAGGTAGTGCCAAGGCTGCTGTGCACTTTGACTGGCAAGGCTGGAGGCTGAAAGGGTCTGAGAGGGGAGGGAGGACTTGGCCTAGGTCCTTGATGGGCCGGGAGAGGGAGGAATGGGTTCGCAGGTGCCACGGCTGAGTTCATGGGGCAAAGACCCTAGTCTTGTGGGGCTAAGACCAGGCGAGCAGGACATCAGGGGAGGAGGGGGGACACATCAAAGGCAACTTACCTTCCATGGGGTTACCTCTGGCCAGCCCTGACAAAGCTCTCAGTGTTTTGTTCCAGGCAAAGCTGCCCCCGCTATGGGTCAGATAAAGAGTTGCTGGCAGGACCTTGGCTGTCTGGCCTCACCGTCCCCTTACTGCCCTCGCTGAGGAATGACATACACTGATGATCTGTGCTGGAGCCCTGACCCAGGGCTGGGGGGTGGTAGGGCAGGGGATGTCAGGCTCCCCAACTCTCCTTCCCTCCCTCCAACTGTCTGCCTTTGGCTCGGGTCATGATCCCAGGTCCTGGGATTGAGCCCCGCATCGGGCTCCCTGCTCAGCGGGGAGTCCGCTTCTCCCTCTCCCTCTGTGCTCTCTCTCGCATACATAAATAAAATCTTTATTAAAAAGATAAACAAAAGAGTGCTTCCCATGTGCAATCATTCACTTAAGCACTAATTTATTTCTCCTAACAGTATCATTATCCCTGTGTTTCGGATGAGGAGACTGAGGCGGAGAGAAGTAACTCCCCCGAGGACACGGACTGTGGAGCTGGGATTCAAACCAGGCAGCTGGTCCCACCATCTGCTTTCCTAAGAGGCTGTGGCTCCTGGCACAGAGAAAAATCGCATCATAGGTGAATCTTCATCTGTAGGTAACAAGAGATAATGAGAGAGCGAAACACTTTTTTAAGCTGTAGACGATTGCCTGCCGTTGTTGCCACTTAGGCAGGCCCTAGGGAGCATGTGGAATCTTCCAGCTAGAGATCTGAGGTTCCCTTGGTCCATCCCAGTTCCTCCTCGCTTGTCAGACTCTAATGGAACAACATCCCGGGGCACCGAATTTCATTCCAGTTTAAAGACATATTTTACCACGCAGTACAAATCCTTAGATGCAAGCCAACTGCTTCATCCTGTGCCCCCTAAAGAAATGGTTACCTGTTCCGGGCTGGAAGAAAAGCTGGCGCGTGGGACTTACCGGAAGATGAGGCGGCTAAGACTCTACTGTAGAATTCTCTCTACTGTTGTAAACGGCTATAGTACTTCAGGTCCATATTGCATCCCATGGGCTAGCCTCGGCACTTAACCATCACTGAAAGCATCCCACTGCATTCCCTTGCCTCCCTGCCTTTTGTTGACTGGTCTCTCTCCTTGGCTTGCCCTGACTTCTTTGACTGGCTAATACCTACTTATCCTTCAAAATCCAGCTCAGGCAAGCATTACCCCTCCCGAAAGCCTTCTGGATGAATTGAACATCCTGTTCTGTAGCCACACACCGCCCCCCCCCCCCCGCCCGCATAGAATGCATTGCTCTGCATGGTCAAGGTCTCTTGCCTGCTTCCTTCACTGTTAGGGTCAATTCCTTGAGGGTAGGATTTTTATCTCTATAATCCACAAAGCCTAACCCATGCCTGGTTCCTAATAGGCTCTGAACAAGTGTTTATTGAGTGGATATGGAAAAATGGCTGAGCAGGTACTATGTGCTGCCCCTCTGGAGCAACTTACTCTTCCCCAGTGTGCGCTTGCTTTTCTCTCACTCTCTCTCTAATCTAAATTGTATTTCTCCTTTAGTCTTCAGCTACAGCTTCCAGGTCCTCCTGCCACAGGTGCCTGCCGCACACCATACTTCCCTTTCTTTAAGACACATCTCTCAAGTTATTATTTTTTCCACATTTGTCTTCCTGGCCAGGTGGTCAGCCCCTTAGGGACAGAAACCTTGTCGGCTGCCCCTTCTAGCCCCTACCGCAGCACTGGGTACTCAGAAGGCATTCAATCAATGCTTGCTTAGTAAACGAGCAAACAAATGAATGAGTGGGCGATTGTATTTTTGAGTTCCCCAAAGTGAAGCCTTCCGTTTGTAGCTGGGGCTGGGGAGCCAGGAAACGCCAAGAGCACAGAAGGAAAGAAGGCGCTCACTTCAGAGACCAGCCGTGGACTTGCACTAGCCTGACAGCGAGGCCTCCTTCCCTCTGGGGCTCTGGGTGCTTGTCTCACCGAGTCCCGGCCCTGTTCCCACTTCCTCCTTGGAGAACTCAGGCCTCTCTCGATGTAGGCAACAGAAATCAAATACACACGGATTAAGCCAAAAGCTGGAATTGATTCACTCATAAAAAAAAAAAAAAAATCACAAGAAGGGCAAGGCTCGGGGATTCCTGGAACCAGGAAGTCCAACATAATTGGAACTCTCTCTGCATCTTTCTCTTCCCCATTTCTCTGCTCCGGTGTATCATTCTCTCAGACCAGCATACTTTATATTCTAAAATCCCCTACTGGTTCTGTTTCTCGGGAGGGCCCTCACTAATACAATGCTGATAGAAGTTTCTTGAGAAAACGGATTCCCACTGTCCCCTCCTCGGCCACCTCTAATCCCACCATGCATTTGGGGTGTGGAGAAAGTGGCAGGAAGCTGTGCAGGCCTGCCCCGTGCTCGGAGGCACCAGCTCTCATCGTTATCTCTTGGATCATGGTGTTGAGACCATCCAGAGGGCACGCGGGGCCCCGAACCCAGCCAGGGGAGTGCAGAGTTCCTCGGGTCCCGGAACACCTGCTCCACATACCGCAGGAGAACCACTGAGGCTGGCGGGGAAGTCGGGGCTGAGATGAAAAGGAACAGCTAGCACTCTTTGAAAAGCTCAGCGCATCGGGAAGTAGCAGACGGGTTTAGTCATCCTTAGCAACCCGCCCGGAGCCCACCTCCTGCCCCCGCGCCCCCCCACCCCCCGAGTGTTACTGCTCTTTAGAGACAGCAGGGGCTGGGGGAGAAGGGAGAACCGAAGCCCACAGAGCAGCCCAGCTGTGTCACGCCTTCCTCTCTCTCCCCCTTGATTTGCCCGGGGTATTTCCAGATGATGCGAGAAAAATCAAGTCCTTGCCTCAGAGCGGGGCTAGGACCCTGGATCCCGCCTAGTTGGCTGGCTGTGCCCTCAGTCAGGTTATTCAGCGTCTTGGAAAAGTGAAATGTGCGTCCTAAGACCGACGCCTTAGACGCATTGCGAGGTTTATCCAATCAGATGAGGCACGGCAAGGTCTAGCTCAATAGGGGTTGCCCAAAGGCCAGCGGGCGAGGGGGGTGCCTCGGCGTTCTTGTCCCGGAGGGGTGGCCCGTCTGCACAGAGGGAGCCAGACCACCCAGCGGACTCTTCTTCCCCCCAAATGCGGTGGTTCTCCAACTTCAGTGTGTGTGAGAATCGCCTGGAGGACTGGTTAAAGTGGGTTGCTGGGGCCCCGCTCCAGAGTTTCGGATTCAGGAGGGCGGGGCGGGGCCTGAGACGCAGCATTCCCAACGAGTTCCCCAGGGACCACACTTTGAGAACCGCTCTTCTCACGGAGCCGCGAAGGCCCGGCTGGCTGCACGGGAGAGGCACCAGGGAGGTTTATACACCCCTGAGATTCTGACTGAAGTGGTTTGGGGTGTGCCGTAGGTATCAGCAGTTTCTTAATGCTTCCCACATTCATCCCATGTGCCGCGCATAGAGAACTGGGTTTCCAGCGGCTGTGCGGGCACCCTGGCAGGGCTCCTGATGTCTGGGTTAGGACACTGGGGTTCTGCCAGTTTAGGCCGCGCATCTTCCCAGAGCGGAAGGGCAGCTCCCACACTCAGTCGGACATTTTCCTCTCCGGGGTGCCTTCTCTCAGCCTCACCTCCCTTTCTCCACCCCGGTCATCTCCTCTGCCCATGTCAGGGTCCTGTGAGGGCCCAACCAAAGGCCTCAGCCCCAAGGTCCAGGTCAAGGCTGACTGAGGTGGCAGGTCCTCGCTGACTGGCTTCTGTTTCGGGGTCCAAATCTCTCTCTGCGTGTTGGGTTTCTGGGGCTGGAGCCCTACCACTGACCGCTGGGTTTCCCTGGACTCCAGGCTCTGACCTGCGTGGGCCCACCTGTCTGTTCCATGCCTCCCTCTGGGCCTTGCGGGGGTGGGGAGGTGGGGGGGTGGACTCACCCCTTGGAGTTGCCCCAAGGTCTGCTCTCTCTGGGCGCAGCTCCTGCAGCTGGACTTCTGCTTCCTTTGTGAATCCTGTGATGTTCTAGTCATTCATTTAAAACACCAGAGATAAAGCCTTATATTTAAATTTCAGAAAGGGACCCTCCTTACCCTTTGATGTTCACAACACAAATAGATCTTCAAAGGGTATAATACTAACCTCAGCATCTCGGCCCCTTTAAAAAAGAAAAAAAAAAAAAGTGCTCTGTTGCTGAAATGCATCATTTCTAATTAGGGCCTTTGCCGGGCTGAGGATGCTGTGGAAATGCCTCTCCCATCACCTCCCTCAATTCTCCCCACCCTGGTTTGCCCCCCCATTGCACCTTCAGTCTGGTCCCCCCACTCTCTGTCCCCAGCCTCTCCTTTCATGAGACCCACTCACTCTGATGACACAGCAGCTAGGATCATCAGAAAGCACAGGCAACTTCCCACCCCCCGCCCCCCACCAAGGATGGAGGTAGGTGGGGTATTTCTTCTCATTTCTGATATATTTCTAGATCTCAGCTGGGACCTTTCTCCCCTGCCTGGGACATCTCCAGACCCGGTTCACCTCCTGTATTAATCAGGACATGGTAGGCGATGCTGCTGTAACAGGCGCATCCCTCAAATCTCAGAGGTTTACCCCCCCAAAAGGGTTTCTTCTTCCTTAGGTTAAATCTAGGCTGGGCATTCCTCCTCCATCTTGAAGCTGCCCTGTCTTGAAACCATGGTCTCCTAAGTAGCCATGTCACCGCATGAGAGAAAGCGAGGGATGGAGGAGGCACACGGCTCTTAACTGCTTGGGCCAGTAAGTGACACACGTCATCTCTGCTCCCAGTCCTCTGGCCCGAAGTAGACGTGTGGCCCCAAGCTGACTGTAGGAAGCACGTGGAATTTTGGGTGAGCACTAACTGCCACATCGTCCCTTCCCAGGTGAAGTGGCTCAGGGAATGTACACTGTTTTCATGATGGTGCCTTGGATTTCCCAGTAAGACCAGTCCAGGGTACGGAGGGGGTGCTATTAATTCTGCACTTAACTTCCAGATCCATGCTCTGTCCTTCTGGGACTTGGAATCTCCTGGATCCTTCTGCTCTTGGACTCCCAACTGGGTTCAGTCAGTGGAAAATGAACACTGGGAGGTCAGCAGCAGCAATGGGAAGTTACCAGCAGGAAATCAGGAGGTTGGAGGAAAGAAAGCGCTTTTCCCATACTGACATATTGAATCCTCATGACAACCCTTGAGGCAGATTCTACTGTTTCCCCCAATTTTCAGATAAAGAAACCAAGAAACAGAGAGGATAAGTAACTTGCCTGAGAACACACACCTCTAAATGGTCACATTTGGATTTGAACCCAGGGAGTCTAGCTCAAGAGTCCTTGCTCTTAGCATCTGTCCTGCTATGCCACATTCCAACCCACTTGTGGGAACCATGAACCCCACCCCCCCACATAGGTCTGTGGGCTTGCCAAGTGTCCCTTCAGCCTTCAGCTCCTGGTTTCAGTGATTCCTCCGGCTCCCAGACCCCCCAGCATCTAGGTGCCTCTGGGCTCTGTCCACTGTGAGGACTCTGCTTATCCTATGATTAAATAATGTCTTCTTTCTTTTCTTCTCTCTCTCTTTTAGCTCCCTAGTTCAGCAAAGTATTGCCCTTTTTTGTGGGTTTGTGTTCCCCAACAAGACACGTTGAAGTCCTAACCCCCAGTATCTCAGAATGTGCTTTTATTTGGAAATGGGGGTGGGGCGGGCTACACATATAATTAGGTAAGATGAGGTCCTACAGGAGAAGGGATATGACTGGTGTTTTTGGCAGAAGAGGGGAGTTTGGACACAGATGTAGAGGGACAACACCATGGGAGACAGAGGCAGACACTGTAGGGGTCTGGGATGCCTCTACAAGCCAGGGAATGCCAAAGATTAGCCACAGCCACTGGGCGCTAGGTGAGAAGCAAGGGATGGGTGCTCCCTCCCAGCCTCCAGAGGGAGCTGACCCTGCTGATGCTTTGATTTTGGACGTCTAACCTCCAGAACCACGGACAACAAGTTGCGGTTGTTTGAAGCCACCCAGTTAGTGACACTTTGTTACAGCAGCCCTGGAGAAGGACCCACCTCTGTCGCCATGGCAACCACCTCTGTCCCCATCCCCACCACTGCCCTGTCTCACACCAGCACTGCAGCCCCACTGGATTCCTTGCCCCTCCAGTCGGGACTCCAGGTAAGGTCCTGCCTTAAGGCCTTTGCACTCACTGTGCCCTCCTCCTGGGGTGATTTCCCTCAGACGTTCACATGGCTCCTTCCTTCATAATACATTCTTAGGCAGGGGAGAAAGGCTCAAAGAACACTACTCATACTTCAGGTCCTCTGGTCCTCAGGGAGATTACTAAAATCTGCCCCATATTGTAAAAAACACCAAAAATCTTAACAAATATTCACTAGAAGAAGACACCAGGCAAAGACATTGCTGAAGGACGGACGTTCTAGAGTTAGCTGAAACTGGCTTTCCCACCCTGGATCTTCTGGATCATCTGTTCCACTGCTCCGTGTCAGAAATCAACTGTCTAAAGTAGAAACAACAACGTGTCTGTCAGAAAAGTCTTTGGCTTCCAAAATTCGTAGAGAAGCCAATAATGAATGCCTTGGGACGTTTAGCAAACACAAAGCCCTGAAGAAACTGACTGACTTGTTAAGCATGATAACAAGAGAGCACGACTGAAGATGAGGAATCAAGTCAAGAAGAGACCAACACTAGGCAAATAGAAACCACCTCATCATACCCATGAGGATGGCTACCACCAAAACAAAAAACAAAACAAAACAAAAAAACCCAGCAAATAAGTGTTAGCGAGGATGTGGAGAAATTGGGACACTTGTGCACTGTTGGTGGGAATATAAAATGGTGTAGCCACTCTGACAAACAGTATGGAGGTGGCTCCAGGAAGTAGAATTAGTGTGTGACCCAGCAATTCTACTTCTGGGTATATACCAAAAAGAAGGAAAAGCAGGGTCTTGAAGAGATATTTGTACACCTACGTTCATACAGCATTATCCTAAATGCTAAGAGCTAACATAACCTTCAATAGCTATATTATATTTTAGCTCTAAAGTAGCTCAAAGCAACCCAACCACAGATAAATGGATAAACAAAATGTGGTATACACCCACAATGGAATGTTATTCAGCCTTAAATAAGAGAGACAGTCTGACATCTGCTCCAACATGGATAGGCCCTGAAGACACGATGCTCAGTGAAATAAGCTAAGCACAAGAAGAGAGACTGTATGATGCTGCTTCCCTGAAACACCTAGAGCAGGCACATGCATGGAGGCCAAAGGCAGAACGCGGGTGGCCAGGGACTGGGGCGTACAGGGAGCTACTGTTTCATGGGTATCTTTTCAGTTTCACAAGATGAAAAGAATTCTGGAGGTTGGCTGCCCAGCAATATGGGTGTATTTAACTAGTGAATTCTATACTTAAAAATGGTTAAGACGGTCCATTTTATGTGATGTACATTTTACCAAACTGAAAATTTTGTTTAATTAAAAGAAGAAATAAAGACTGATGCACCTGTGCACATGAGAGAGAGAGACAGAGAGATGGAGAGTGGAAGTCGGGGTCCTTTGTTCAGCCTGGTCGGCAAGCAGCACAGAATGGTGTCTCTGGGGCCTATCCCTTCAGTGTGTTCTGAGGGACGCAGGCCTTGAAAGAGAGAGAGGTGTAAATGAGGTAGACCTCCCCCCTCAACCTACAGTCCTTCAAAGCCTAAGGCCTGCTCTAGACTACAAATGCCCTGCTTAAGATAGAGAAATAAATGCACGGCTCTTTTTGGGTTGTTTTTCTTTGGAATCATATTTTTTGAATAGGTAAGACATGCATATTGTCCCACCTTCAAAAAATATCCCAGGGCATATGGTGTACACGTAAATTTCCCTTCTACCTTGGCTTCGTGTTTCTCTTCTTAAAAAAGCAACCACGGCTTTGTGTCCTTTCAGATTTATTCCCCTGTCCCCCTTTAGTTTTGACCCGAATAGTAGTATTCTAAGCCCATTATTCTGTCTCTTGCTTTACCCTAACGGTATATCCTGGAGATGCTACCTACCCATGTAGGTAAATGGGCTTCCCTTTCTCCTCTTTCCCCTGGAGAGAATATATTTATGAACTGACATAAAAGGGACCATAGAGAGCCTGTGGCCTGACACCCACCTTCAGAATGACCAGCTTTAGAAAATCACCACCACTTCTCCCTCCCACTGTTTATTATATTTTTAATTTCAAACAGAACTAGGGGGGCTAGTACAAGGAGGGGCGAATTAACTAGTGAATTCTAGTTATATATAGATATATATATAACTAGATATATATGGGTATATGGGATATATATATAGATATATATATATCCCATATACCCATCACCCAGATGCAATCATTATCAAGATTCTGCAACACTGACTTTATCTTTATCCTTTTAAACTTGCTCTTTGTTTTTTTGTTCTTGGCTGATGTATTCCGAAGCCAACCCCGGGCATCAGGTAGTTTTTTACACACCTACCCTCTTCACTGTGCAGCTCTGAAACATGTCCACGCTGTGTCATATAACCACAAGTTTGTGCCTGTGCCTAGTAAAATTAACAGTAATTCTCTGATATTGTTTTATGCCCAGTCTAGAAGCGAATTTCCCCAATTCTTGCAAAAGTGTCCCTTTTCTAATTGGTTTGTTCAAGAAGAGAAGATCCATATGTTTGGTTGTTATGTCTCTTCATTCTCCCTTTTTTTTTTTTTTAAAGATTTTATTTATTTATTTGTGAGAGAGAGAGAAACATGAGCAGGGGAAGGGGCAGAGGGAGAGGGAGAAGCAGATTCTCTGCGGAGCAGGGAGCCCAATGTGGGGCTCGATCCCAGGACCGTGGCACCATGACCTGAGCCGAAGGCAGATGCTTAACCGACTGAGCCACCCAGGCGCCCGTCTTTATTCTCTTTTAATCTTGAATACTCCTACCTCCATCTTTATTTCACACTGCTAACTTGCAGAAATTGGGTCAGTAGTCCTGTAAAATGACCTACTTTCTGGATTTGTCTCTTTGGCTCTTTGTGGTCTCACGGAAGTCGTTTTGCTTGTTCCCTGGTTCTTCTCTCATCCCTGTAAATGAAAGTTGGCTCCAGGGACACAGTTGGCGTCTGGGGCAGGAACACCTCCGGGGTAGTGCAAGCTGCCTTTTGCAACACTTCAGGAAACACATGACGTCCTACTTTCTGTGGCTCTCAGATGGATCCTTGTTCAGGTAGCACAGCCTGATCCCCCCATGGTCAAGTGCCCCATCAGTCTCTCATCTAATGAGATCATCCATTGGTGATCATTGTCTGAATCAATTACTTCCCTAGGAGTTACAAAATGATGATTCTCTCATTCTCTCCTTCCTTGCACATGTGTCAGGCTGCGTTCTTCTGCCTATTGTTAAGGAGCCAGAGAACCCCTCTTATCCACAAGTCTTGATCTGAATGACTTGCGGCTGTTTCTAAAACTCACATTCACACCTACAAGACCTCATTTCTCAAATGTGGAAAAAATTCCAAAAACTCGGCCTTCAACTCAGAAAGCAAGCCTGAGAGGGGAATTCTAAAAATTATTTTCCCAGGGTGGCATTGCTAGTATAATTACATGGCTGTCCAAGGTACCTGATCATTTGGGTTTATAGCTTCTGAAAGTTCTGCTTAAACCAGAAATCAATCACACTGTTTACTACCACACCCACACCCACACTCACACCTCCACACACACGGATATTGCAAAACTAGATCAAGAATTAAATCCTAATGCAGGATTTCCTGTGTGCAATGTTCTTTCAGAAACCTATGTTCCTGGTTCCTGCCCTGGAGCACCCACTTTGAGAGAGGCCAGGTCAGGGTGGTGACATAACCACCTGCTAAGAGTTCTGGGAAGATATCGGTCGGGAACAAGACACCCCCTGAAGTTCAAAAAGGAACCTAAGAACGAGGCTTTGAGGAAATTCGTATTTCCTCTTGCTCATAACCTTTCCTAGGTTTGTCAGAGAACGTTCTCGGGTCTTCCTCTCCTACCTGCTGTCAGATGGATGAGAGTAATTGTCCAAGGATCACCTTTGGCTGCAAGGAAACAGATTTCAGAATGTCCCTGCTGTGGATGGCCTCACTTCTGTTTGTCTACTTGACACTTGTTTGCTCATCTCTTGAACTGCTTGCTTGGGATTAGCCCAACTGAAGGGAAAGTGTCATTTTATTTTTACTTGGGTTTAAAGAAATCAATCTCCAAAACAAATCAATTCCAAAACCAGTAAAATCAGAGACTGTGAGAGCTGGAAAGGGATGCGGGACATCTAGGCCATCGGACTCAGAACTTTTGTGCTAAAAGGCATCTTAGAGAGTTTGAAATCAATTCTCTGTTTATAGCTGTGGGACACGGAGGCCCAGAGGGATGGAGTGACTTTCCCAGGATCCCGTAGCAAAGTTGAAACCTGAAGCCAGGTCTCCCCACTAGATGGTGAGGTCCCCTTCCCCACATCTGACACGTGAGGAGAAAGAGATCTGGAGGGGATCATGTCATTTGTCCAAGGTCAAAGAGTTAGGGAGGCACTAGGAGCCTGCTCTCTGCCAGGTACTCTGCTAGGCATGTAATTACACCATACTGCTTCCGGAATGAGTAAATGTGTCCTTAGTACCATTCTTCATGTGCCATGCAGCTGCTTCCCACAGAGAAGCTCATTAGATGTAAATATTCAGCATTTTGTCATTGCAGCTTATTTATCTTCTAATGGGTAAAATGCACTCACTGTGCTTTTTAAGGAAAATTTTGCCTCTATAAAAATATCCTCCAGATGAAACAACAATCCTAGATTCTCCAAAGTATGCCATTTCCTTCCTGGGAGAAGTAGGAGTGTGGAACTGGGAGTCTAGAGGCCTAAGTTCTAGACCTGGCCCTTCACCCCCAGCCGAGTGACCTTGGCCAAGTCCCCAGATGCCTCCTATGTAGAGCAAGGAGGTTGGATTAGTTTAGTGGTTCCCAACTGTGTTTACACCAAAAGCCTCTGCTTAGAAAGATTCCTTCAAACACTGTGCTCTTGATGAATAAGTTGTCTCTCCACTTTGTAAAAGTTACACTTAGATCCATAACTATAATAGCTTTTAGTCAGAATAATATACCATAAGAAGGAGAGATGACTCCAGCCCCTAATAGTGCACATTAACATTTAGTCTGCATGGTTTTGTCATTGCTAAATGGATGATTTCTTTCAGGCTCTCAGAATATTGAGAGCAGTTCTGAGATCTCCATTCCTACCTTGATGGAACATTGCTAACCCATTCCAAGAAGTCTTGCGATCCACTTGGCTAAAAGCTTTAGATAATCCCCTGGTTCTAAAATTCTTTTTTTTTTTTTTTTTTTTTAATATAGAAATTTCTTTTTTTTAAAAAAGATTTTATTTATTTATTTGAGAGAGAGAATGAGAGAGAGAGAGCAAATGAGAGGGGGGAGGGTCAGAGGGAGAAGCAGACCCCCCGCTGAGCAGGGAGCCCGATGCGGGACTCGATCCCGAGACTCCAGGATCATGACCTGAGCCGAAGGCAGTCGCTTAACCAACTGAGCCACCCAGGCGCCCTGGTTCTAAAATTCTTAAGGGGGCAAATCCTACCATCTTCCTCAGGGGTAAATATTTGAAGTTTCATCTACTAGTCAATACAAAAGCTTGTTTTTAAGAATGTGGCTGGCAACCATAATACTTCAAACTAGGAGACTGGCTTAGTCTACATTCTTTTTTTTTTTAGATTTTATTTATTTATTTGACAGAGATCAAGAGAGGGAACACAAGCAGGGGGGAGTGGGAGAGGGAGAAGCAGGCCTCCCACAGAGCAGGGAGCCCGATGCAGGGCTCGATCCCAGGACCCTGGGACCATGACCTGAGCCGAAGGCAGCCACTTAACGACTGAGCCACCCAGGTGCCCCCTTAGTCTACATTCCTTTTGACTGAAGGCAAGCCCTGAAACAAGGATTTAGGGTCATGCCACTTATTTGGGAGGTGATGTGAAAAGGGGGAAGGGGGACGGTGGTGGGAAAGGAAGCCAGGTAAGGGGTACCAGTGAGTAGACTGGTGCTGTGCACAACTAAAGTCAGTCCCATGGAGAGGCAAGAAAGTGGGGTTCCTCCCCACCAATTCCCACCCCCTGCTGGTTGGGGACTGCTCCTTGGAGTGAATTCCCTGGCAGTTTTGACTCCTCCCAAGACTGTGCAGTCGGAGACCCAGGATGCATCTGCTTTGGGGGAACTATCTGTTGGTGACCTTTAGGGTAATGGAGGGGATGCCAGTGGGACACCAACAGCTTTTCTGCAGACACTAAACCAAAAGCATCTCACTGTTGAAAGTCATAACAAATAACCATCCATTCATTCAACAAGTATTGGTTGTTAGGCACTGTTCTAGGTGCTTGGATACATCCATGAACAAAAGGGACATGGATCCCAATAGGAGAAGGAAACACGTAATATATGTAATAAATACACGAATTACACATAAGTGTTACAGAATAATATTCACAATAAATATGTAAACTGTACAGTGTTGGAGGAGGGTAAAGGGGACTGGGGGTGTCAGGTTCTGTGAGGAAAGGTTATAGTTTTAAATGGGGAGATGGGGGAAGCCTCTTGAGAAAAGATTTAAAGGAGGTGATAGGAGGAGCCGTGGAGAAATATGGCAGGAGAGAACTCAAGGCCAAGAGAACAAACTCCTTGAGGTGGAAATATGAGCAGGTCTGATGCATTCCTGGAGTAGTGAGTAATGCCTGGAGCAGAGAGAACAGGAGAGAAAGTAGGAGGACATGCGGTCAGAGGTCAGAGGTGGTAGAGGTCAGAACATGGCTTTGGCTTTTATTGTGAGGCCAACAAGAGACATTTCTGAGAGAAAGAGAGACAGACAGGATAGGCTCGCATTCTGACAGGATCACTCTGACTAGTGAGTGTGTGGAGAACAAGTGGCGTGTATCAGTTCCTTGTACCACAGAACAAATAACCACAAAACCACTACATTACCAACAGCTTAAAACAATGTAAGTTTATTGTGTCAGTTTCCTGGGTCAGTAGTCCAGGTATGGGTTAGCTGGGTCTTCTGCTTAGGGTCCCACCAGGCTGAAAGCAAGGTGTCATTCGGGGTTATGATCTCATCTGAAGCTCTGGGTCCTCTCCCAGGCTCACTGGTTGTTGGCAGAGTTCATATCCTTGTGATCGCAGAACTAAGATCCCATTTTCCTGCCAGCTGTGGGCTGGGAAAGACTCTTGTCCTGGAGGCCACTCTCAAGTCCTTGCCATGTGATCCCCTCCACAGACAGTTAGCAACATGGCTGTTTGCTTCTTCAAGGTCAGAAGGGGAATCTCCCTTACACTTCAAATCTATTCCTTTGGGAAGGACTCAGTCCCTCTAAAGAGCTATTAGGTAAGAACCAACCAAGATATCCTTGAACATCAACTCAGTAACCTAATCACAGGCATGACATCCACCATATCTTCACATCCTGCTCACACTCAGGTGGGGAGTACACAGGGCCATCTTAGGATCTGCGTACCACAGGGGACAAAGGTAGAAGCTGACAGTTCTGTTAGGAGGCTGTCATCAGAATCCAGGCAAGGGCAGATGGTGGCTTAAACACTGATTATAACAGTAGAGAGGATGAGAAGGTTTCAGAGTCTAGAGGTGTTTGGAGAGTAGAGTCCATTGGTTTCCTGTCAGGTTGACTGTTAGGTATGAAGGAAAAGAGAGGAGGCAAGGATGATGCCAAGCGTTTTAACCTGAGCTGAAGGTGGGAGGGAGTTGCCATCTGCTGGTGATAAAATCACCATCCAAGGGAGTCATGCCACTCTATGCCACATGCATGGTGTAAACCCCTAAGAAGCCAAAGGGAAAGTAAAGGTCAAGGAAGGCTTGCGGGGGGGTGGGGGAGGATGGGGATGCATTTTAAACAGGTCTGGAAATTACTGTGGTATTAGATAGGTGACGGGGAAGAGGGTGTTCCACAGGGAGTGGAGGAGGGCAGAGGGATGGGGAGGGGCAGGGAGGCACTAGCGGCATTCTGAGGGGCACGAGTAGATCAGCGGGCTAGAAGGGAGGGTCGTGTGAATGAGCAGTATGGGAAGGTAGGCAGGGGCGAACCTTGGAGGAAGTTCAGCCTCAAGGTAAGGCCATGATCCTACACGATAAAGAAATTTAGTTTGAGGGGCGCCTGGGTGGCTCAGTTGGTTAAGCGACTGCCTTCGGCTCAGGTCATGATCCTGGAGTCCCGGGATCGAGTCCCGCATCGGGCTCCCTGCTCAGCAGGGAGTCTGCTTCTCCCTCTGACCCTCCCCCCTCTCATTTGCTCTCTGTCTCTCATTCTCTCTCTCGCAAATAAATAAAAAATTTAAAAAAAAAAAAAAAGAAATTTAGTTTGAGAGAAGGATATTCACAAGGGATGACTTAACGACCCCCGGCAGATGTTTACTGTGGAGCCACTGCATGAGTTTGCCACAGACTGGGGGCTTCAACAACCCAAATGGATTTCCTCACAGTTCAGGACGCTAGAAGTCCAAGATCAAGCTTATGAGCAGGCCTAGCTTCTTCTGAGGACTCTCTCCTCAGCTTGTAGATGGCGTCTTCTTCCTGTGTCTCCAGTCTTCCCTCCCTGTGAGTCAGTGTCTTTATCTCCACTGCTTCTAAGGACACCAATCACACTGGATTAGGACCCACCCTGATGTCCTCGTTTTATCTGAATCATCTCTCTCAGACCCACCTGGTCTCCAAATACAGTCACCTTCTGAGGCGTTGGGGGTTAAAACTTCAACATACGGATTCTGAGGGGACACGATTCAGCCCACAACACCTACTATGTTTATGTAATTGTGTTCGGCATTCTAGACACTGGAGAACCAACTGCCCTTCCTTGTCTTCCCTTTCCTTGGCTGGAAGCACATATCCAGGAGGCCAGGGCTGGTGGGACAGGCTGTGCCAAGTTCATTGATGTTCACAGCAATCACTCTCTCTTCATCACTGAAAGCCACTGTGTTTGGCAAGAGCCGGTACGAAGTTCATGGAGAGCCCAAATGAACCGACGAGTCACGTGTTTGGTGAGCAAAAAAAAAAAACCCAAAAAACAAAAAACAAGAGTGACCCTTTTGGGCGCCTGGGTGGCTCAGTTGGTTAAGCGACTGCCTTCGGCTCAGGTCATGATCCTGGAGTCCCAGGATCGAGTCCCGCATCGGGCTCCCTGCTTGGCAGGGAGTCTGCTTCTCCCTCTAACCCTCCTCCCTCTCGTGCTCTCTGTCTCTCATTCTCTCTCTCTCTCAAATAAATAAATAAAATCTTTAAAAAAAAAAAAAAAAGAGTGACCCTTTTGGGATTTTCAATCCTCTGCCTAACTCCCCAAAGCCACAGACCAACATTCAAAAGGCAGGGGCCAGCAGAAACTGAGTCCTGCTCTCTTGATTACAAAAACCAACTAAATGGCTTTGTGCTTGGGCATTTTATATCTGTAATGTGAGTCCACATCGAGTGGGAGCACAAATAAAAATAAAAAATAGCCATTTTAGAAGGCAGATTCTGCTTACTCTGCAAGCTAATTACCAGAGCTGCCATTTTCCTAGTAATCACAAAACCAGATTTCAGTTATATTTTTTTCTAAACACAATTGTCTTCATTTGACCTTCTCAGAGACAGTGTGCCCCTTCTGGGTTTTCACTCAACTTAGCAAGGGCAGCCAGCCGCATGCCCCTTACAGATGTTTACCCAATATTCCAACATCACATTTACGAGGCTGAAGTGGCTCCAATGTATTCCAGGGTGCATATACTTAGCAGAAAAGTTCAGAAGCTGGCAACTCACATTTGCCCAAATTGATTCCACATCTGCCTTAAGTGAACCACTCTCTCTGATACAAGCATACTTGTTTGTTGTTGTTTTTTTATCTCCCCTCACAAGTCAGTGTATGTGATTAGAGGTTGAAAATAAAGGGGTTGTTTTAGAAAAGAAACAAAACAAATTAAAGGTCAGCCTGGCGTTCAGAATACTGCTGCCGGTTACTGTTCCTTCTTTAAAGGAAACTGAGTTAACTTTGCTAAGTTATAAGACATTTCAACCCTAGGTCATTTGCTCACACTGCACAATCCTTTAGTGTGAAAATCTTGTTAAAGTCTCAACCAACAGAAAAATCAGGAAACCTCATCTATCCAGAACCATGCAGAAACAAAAAGTGAATACCAAAAAAACCCTCGGGGCAGCCAAAATGTCACAAAGCCCTTGCAATTCATCCATACCAGAGCCTCCAAATCCACATTAAAAGCTTTTACTTTCATTTGATGCCATTTTCCAAAATTTTGGCTAACTGCTTTCCAATCTCACTGCGGCCTAGAATCAACAAATCGGAGATGAAGCCGGAGCCTGCTCCTTACAGCTGCGAGGCAGGGCAGAGATAAGAAACACAGAAAGCCAGAAAGCTCACAAGCATAGCAGGTACACGCCTGACCCACCCCGCAGCCCCTCAGGCACATCTGTACAATAACAATAAGTCCAAGTCATAAAGAGAGGCTGAACTGTGTTGAACAGCCTTTATATAAGGTGGAAATGACATGTGAAACACATTTCGGAAAAGTAATTAAAACATAAAATTGAGGGGCACAGGGTAGTTAAGCACCGGACTCTTGTTTTCGACTCAGGTCACGATCTCAGGGTCATGAGACAGAGCCCCACAACAGGCTGCATGCTGAGTGTGGAGCCTGCTTAAGATTCTTCCTCTCCCTCCCTCTCCCTCTGCTCCTCCCTCTCTCTCTCTCTCAAAAACAAACAAAAAAAACCCCCCAAAACAAAAAAACCCATAACTCTTTAAAATATAAAACTGAGATGCCCTAGTCAAAACTCTTTTGGTTGCATTTGACAAAAACCCAATTTAAAATGGTGCAAAAAGGGAACTTACTAATAACAGTATTTATTAATTCAGACATATCCTTGCTTCAGACACAAATGGATGCAGGAGGTAGAAACAACAGCATCAGGACCTGGCTTCTATCTCCCGTTGTTTCCTCCTCCAATGGTGTTAGTCTCAGACCAGCTCCAACCCCATGGTGGCAAGATGGCTGCCAACACCTCTAAATCTGGTGAAAAAGACACCTTCCTCTAGTCTGACCACACAAGCCAACAAGCAAGATTAACTCCAGCTAGACCTGATGAGCCTGGTTTGGGTCACATGCCCAGCCCAGATCCAATCCCAGGGGCCAGGAGTTTGCCCAACCTTCTGATTGGCCAAACGTGGACCGCGAGCCTACTACTCCTGGAGTGGGGGTAAAGTCAGCTTCACCCAAAGCAGGGAGATAGAATGGGTGGAATGAGCCAATGGGGAGTAGGGGTAGGGGGTGGGGTGAAGTGTTCCCGTGAGAGAGAGAGTGAGGTGCTGGGTAAAGGGAGCAGTTAATGTCTACCAGGGGAGGTAAACCCTGTTAACTGTCTAGGAGATCCAGCGTGCCTCTTCCTTGAGGCTCTGGGTGTAATACTTTTTACATTCACACATGATTGTGAACTAGGACTTTCGTATTTGGAAAAATGACCGCAACAATATAAACTGATTGTGACTCTAGAGTTTTCAATTACACCACTGAACTCCCTTTTGCACCATTTCAGTTTGGTTTTTCTGTCACTTGCAACCAAAAGGGTCTGGACAAAGCATTCCCCCCCACCTTTTTTTTTTTGCATTTTATTTTAATTATGTATGGTCACACAGAGAACCCCAGGAAGAGGAGAGGGCCGCAGAGTGTTCCCCAACTGTCGTGAGGAGTAGCGACCCCTCCTTTCTCCCCAGGGTGTTCAGAGGATCAGGGTTTGGGAAACACTACTTAGCGGAGGAGCGAAAGGCACCCTGCTGCTTCCCATCAGCTGGGAGAGCCTCAAGGAGGGTAAGCTAGCTGCCACTGCCCCGGAAGCCCTTCTCCAGGGAAGCTGGCAGCCAAGTTCCTGCCCCTCTTCAGGCGCATATTCGGTGGGATGCCCGGGCGGGCTCCCCAGGGGCTCCCCCACCATCTCACACACAGGCGTAGCCAGTGAGCTGTGCATTTCCCTACCGACAGGCAGAATCAACTGCAGAAGGCCTCAGGCACCGAGCAGGAGAGGTCTGGGAGAGTGAACTCCCCTGTCCACGGTGTCCCGCCAGGGGCTAAGACCAGGGTGTTCTCATCGGTTCTCTGCATCAGAACAGAGAAGCCTCAGGCGGGCAAGGAGCTCTCAGCTTGCTGAGCACATCGGACTTCCCCACCATGGACTGGTGTGGACCTGAGAATATCAGATTTACCCTCCAGCTCAGTGCTTTTCAACCTACCGGGGGCAAAGCTCAGCTTCTGTTTCTGAGTACCAATCCATCGCAGACCTGTAAAATACAGTAAGATTACTTTCACCAGAAATTTTTAAAAAGCAAAAAATACAAAATGCAAGCCCATTATTTTCAATCGGATTCAAAAGATAAAAACTCGTCTGTCACACTGCCATTAACCTTTCTAAGTGCTTATTCTTTGTATCTGTACTTAGCACCCGTGGACAGGGAACAGGGTTGCCCTGCTCCGACCACCAGGGTGATTAGCCCTGCTCTGGGGCGAGCACGCTGGCTTTAACGTTTTCAGACCACTTCCTGCTTCTAATGCTTCATGTTTATCAATTAAGTAGAACTTACCAGCTTGACATTCCAGGTGTCCCCACACATGGTCCGAATCTGCCATTCCCTTCATCTGGTCCTCCCTCATTCTTTCAACTGATCACTCAGTCCATCCAAACCCTAATGAGCGCCTGCTCTGGGCCAAGCTCAGGCCGGTGGCACACCGGGCAGGCAAAGCCCACGGTTCGGTTGTCTCCCCACACACACCTGCACCCAGGCCCAGCCAGCTCTCAAAGACGGGCTTAGTTTTGCTGAGTCCACACCTCTGTCACTCACTGCGTGTCTGAATCCCAGGCGTTTTTCATAGCTCTGTTGGAATGTCAGCTGCCCAGCCAGTGATAACAGCTCTCATTAATCTGGCTTCTGCTGGCCCAGGAATTTGCTGGGCACTTTATATACACTTTATATACCGAACAGCAGGGTTCTCTGCCAAGTTTCCTGATTCCACTTCTTATTCTTCTAAATCAGATTCAACTTCTTTTCCTTCTAGAGCCAATCTCTGCAACTTTTTTAAAAAAAAACCTTAAGTATGACGTACATTTAGAAAAGAATGTGAATTTATACAGCTCAGGGAAGTAGCCCAAAACTCGATACACCTATGGAACCTGCCCAGATAAAAAAAATCGAACCTATCAGCACCGTGAAGACGGCCTGTACCACTTCCCGGTTACTAACCCTTCCCCTTCCCAAGAGTAGCCACGGTCCTGACTTCTAACTGAATGGCTTAATTTACCATTTTTATTCATCTAAATGGAATCTAAAAGTACTACTGCAACTGGCTTCGTTTATTCAGCATTATTTGTGGGATTCATTGCAGCGTTCATTCTAATTGCTGTATCGTATCCCATCATGTGAATATCTCACAGCTTATTTATCCATCGTACTGTGGACGGACATTTGGCTGCTGTGAACATTCTGGTACATGGCTATTGGTCAATCTACAAGAGCATTTCTGCTGCTCGGGAAGAGAACTACAGGGACACAGGGTTTGTGTATGTCCAGTGTCAGAAGACACTCTGAACATCTTTAAAGGTACTTTTCATGTTCCAATCTTATTTGTGAATTCACTTCATTTCCCTTACTAGATTATACTTGGTTCTTAACTGAATAAACACTGTTGGTGCCCTGCCTCATTGTAACATGAGGGGTCTAACATGTGACACAACATAGAAAACTGGAGTAAGAAAACAAAGTCCGGGGGAAGAAAGGATAAAGTGAATGCAATGGCCCCAATCAACCCCACAAGGGCTTAGGTACTTTGTAAAAAGCTGGACCACAAACATGGCTGAGCTTCCTGTCGGCCAGTACAAAGAGGGAAGCAAGTTACACACATGAGACTCACAGGATAAACACTGCTGGGCGGTGAAGCCATTTCTGGTTCTGAGAAGTAAAACCTGTCAGCCCGAGCCTTCCTAAAGAGCGTATTGTTCGACATTGAAAATG
Source organism: Neomonachus schauinslandi (assembly GCF_002201575.2). NCBI lineage: Eukaryota > Metazoa > Chordata > Mammalia > Carnivora > Phocidae > Neomonachus > Neomonachus schauinslandi. The sequence continues at coordinate 183,008,626 of NC_058404.1, forward strand.
AAGGATCCAACAACTTCATTTTAGTAATAGCAATAAAAAATCCTGTCAGGATCTCCCTCCCCTGGTCATCTCCTTTAATGTGGACATGATGGAATACAGTTCACTACAAGCGACTGTTGGAACTGATGCAACCAGATACACAATTCTCAAGAGATCTGACTGAACCCAAGAAAAACAACTAGACTCAGTGTGGTCTAGGGACCTTTCAGGGTCTCTGAGAACTTTTCAGGAGGTCTACATGATCAAAACTATTTTTATAATACCACTAAACTTTATTTTTTTTTTAGTTTCAGAGGTAGAATTCAGTGATTCGTCAGTTGCATACAGCACCCAGTGCTCATTACATCACGTGCTCTCCTTAACGCTCATCACCCAGTTACCCCATCCCCCCACGCACCTCCCCTCCAGCAACCCTGTTTGTTCCCTGTAGTTAAGAGTCTCTTATGGTTTGTCTCCCTGTTTTCATCTTGTTTTATTTCTCTCCCTCCCCTATGTTCATCTGTTTTCTTAAATTCCACATGAGTGAAATCATACGGTATTTGTGTTTCTCTGACTTATTTCACTTAGCATAATGCCTTTTATTTCCATCCATGTTGTTGTAAGTGGCAAGATTTCATTCTTTTTGATGGCTGAGTAATATTCTAGTGTGTGTATACACACACACACACACACACACACACACACCTTTATCCATTCATCTGTCGATGGACATCTGGGCTCTTTCCACATTTTAGCTATTGTGGACATTGCTGCTATAAACACTGGGGTGCATGTGCCCCTTCAAATCACTATGTTTGTATCCTTTGGATAAATACCTAGTAGTGCAGTTGCTGAGTCATAGTGGTTCTATTTTTAACTTTTTGAGGAACCTCCAAACTGTTTTCCAGAGTGGCTGCACCAGTTTGCATTCCCACCAACAGTGTAGGAGGGTTCCCTTTGCCCTTTTTTTTTTTTAAGGATTTATTTATTCATTTGAGAGAGGTGGGGAGGGGCAGAGAGAGAGAGAGAATCCCCAACCAGACTCCCTGCTGAGCGCAGAGCCAGACACCAGGGCTCCATCCCAGGACCGTGAGATCATGACCTGAGCCGAAACCAAGAGGTGGTCGTTTAACCGACTGCACCACCCAAGCACCTCAGCTTTTTTGCCTTTTTTCCTCTCACCTTCTTATGAGTGTGCACAGAGGAATTTTCCAGAGGCCATGACATGTGATACAGCAACAGACTGAATGCAGAAACAAGATATTAGAATCTAGCTGTGAAGAGAATCTATTATGCCAGACATTAAAGAAATTTGCAAATTATTTTTGATCTTGGAAAACAAATTTTTCACAAAAAAACATGTCATATTACTCTACATGGGTTTGTTATTGATCTTAAGTAAATTAATAAACATTTTAAAATTTTGTTTTAATTTCTAATATAGTACCTACAGGTAGAACCCACTTTGGGGTCCTCAAAAAATTTTAGGAGTGGTAAAGGGTCCTGAGATCAAAAGTTGGGGAACCACTGATCGAGAGAAAGATCTCCCGAAAAGGATGTTGTTGGTCACTAGCCCAGAAGATAACCCACGAAAAGTATTTTGTGATCAAATACATTTGAGAAATGGTAAGCTTCTCTTGGAAATCATCAAATTAGAAGCAAATAAGCCAAGTTTGCTTTAACTCTGTTTCCTAACTGTATCTGACCAAGATCCCCTCTTCCGAGGGCTTCCGTTATCATCCTGGAAGCACACCTGGGCACCTCATGGATGAACCCCAAGGCCTTCAGTCAGTCCCCAAGAGGAGCATCTCTTACAACCCGCTTTTGTCAAGCGTGGGCAGCAGAGTCTGATGTCACACCTCTGACAGCATGAAGACTGATCCTTTTATAAATATCAAGGCAGCTGAGCAGGACAGAGAGTTCCTTTATCTCTACAAAGAGGTGTACCAAGGGCAGGGTCAAAGCCAGGACAAAGATCCCACTGAAGAGAGAAAACGGAGTCTGTTCCATCTGCCGAACAGGCAATCGAGGTCCCAGAGGTCTTGACGACATCTTCCAGAGCAGATGGTACACATGCTTGCCCCCGTCATAAAGAAATCTCAATAAAGCGCCCACAGAATGCCAGACTTTAAGTTACACAACTTCCTGGTGCCCCCTCCAAGGAAAATAGAGGCCAGATATACCCTGAATGAGTCAACTTCTTTTATTGGGTTACTAACCATAAGTCAATTAAATGTTAGGAAATGTCTACCAAAAAATGATGCCTTTGGTTCTGGAACCATCAGTCTGAGTTCTTTTTGACAGTAATTACATAACTGTGTCAGCTGTCTGTTAAGCAAATTCCCAGTTCACAATAATAAAATTATGTTATCAGGCAGCTCATCTAAAGAGAACCCATAGTAATGTGCAAGGCACTCTGGGAAATCTAAAAATGAGAAAGAGGTGTCTCTTCAAAAACATACAGTCTAGTAAGGGGCCAGACAGAGCACCAGAGAAAGAAAGAAAGAATTTCCACACTCGTCTCTGCAGCAGCTGGTGAGGTAGCTGGTATTGCAACCAATAAATAATAAATATCTGTCTCAACAAATCTGCTATTTACCTTTAAAATGTTTACTTGTACACAAACTGAGAAACACCACATAGTCGACTATCTCATCAAATATAATCTAGTCAAATACTGCTTCTTAGTGTGACTTAATGAGTTTATATAGGATTTCAAAAAAACCTACACCATAGTGAATTAAAAATAGATCATTTTAATATACATATTTTCACTTCTGTTAATTCAACGCTGATTTCTATTATGCATGCATAGCCACTTGGTTGAACTTGCTTCCTATTTACTTATTTTCCAACATGCAGCAACCTTTGACAAGATGGCTAAGCTGAACTGGTTATTCTTAAAGAGTACAATGTACCCTGTCCTCAGGGTTTTATCAACTTTAATGTTTCCAAAGAGCCTGATGAGGCTGCTCAGCACGCTGGCTTTTCACTGGAATTTCCTATTTGGAGGATGGCAAGACAGACTAGGATCTTCCCAAGTCTCCTGGCTGCATGCATTCACATCACAGCTTGGTTAGGAAAGCAGTAGGGACTGAATAATAAGTAGATCTCCTCCAAACACAGCTGGGTGAGAGAGCTTCATTTTTAGAAAGTAAAGCGAATCATGAAAACCTCCCTAATGGTGTGATTTGCTCCAGGGTTCTTTTGATACTTAAGAAGGGAAATATTAATCCTTGTGCACAGTACTCTTATTTTCAGCTTTATAGAGTTTTCTTCTCCAGCCATCCTTCTGTAGTGAGGCAATTTATTGTACTTGCACGAAGATGTCTTTCATAATCGAGGTGGTGATAGCCTTCTCATTTCCTGCCAAATGGATCAGACCACACTTTTAACCCTATAGAAAGAAACATGAATCAAAACAGGATTCGCTTTTAAACTTCCTACCACTTCCCTCAACTGCAAACAAGCAAAATGCCATCAGAATTGAGTTGTGCAATTTCCATGTAGTTTGAGACAGTGCGGGCAAGCTGCCGGAAGTCTGGGATGCTGTGGCTGGGCAGCCATGGCCACCATGAGAGACTTAAATGGCTCAGAAATTGCCCCACAACAGGAAGCTATGTATCTGGCCTAGTCAAAACACAAATAAAAAAGTAAATAAGTTAAAAATTTAAAAAAGAATGGTGTCACAGATTACAAGAGTTTTGGTTAAAAAACTGGAAACCTCTCCTTCTCACCCAACTGAGATCATCTAAAAGTAACTAACCATTCAGCCACAAAGGGAACTTTGAGCTTCTGTAATAAAGCAGAATCCCGCATCAATTAAAATAGCTCGCAAGTAAACAGACTTCTTGCAGAGAGGGCAGGGTTTAAACAGGTGCTTGGTAAATCGGTCTGCAGAACAGCTATTCACCCTTGATACTCAATAGCACACTTGTTACATTTTTATGCCCATTTATCAAATGCACAAGAGGAACGTGCAAACTTGCCCAAAATATTCTGGGGTGAAATGCTAAAATGAAGTCTTGGGGTGGCTCCTATGAAATGGCAACTTCTGAACGATGAATGGCATAATCACCAGCTAGCCTCCGCACTCAAAAGATTTCCTCCACTACAGGGCAAGCACGCGCACTCCACACAACAGCACGAATGCAATTCTGTTTTGAATTTTAAGTTTACCTGGTGGCTGCACATCTTCTTGAATAATACCAGCTCTATTTACGGCTTGCTCCTTCTCTGAAAAACACAACAGAAAAATTGCTCTTTACAAAGGTGGGGGGTGGACCATGGTGGAAGAAATCTTTCTATTTACGTGGGTCAATGACATGGGACAATTCAGAAACAATACATACAGGACGCCAATACTCAAAGCTTTTAGGTTATGGAAGTTAGATCCTACAGAGCAGAAAGATTGGGCATTTTCAATAAAAGCAAAGAAAGCCGTACTTCAAAAGAAAAGCTCCCGACTCACATCTTTTCTCGGTGATCTCAGCATTTTGGTAAGGCAACAAAACAACGGAAAAAGAACAATTTTGAAAGAGCTGGTGGGCGTGATATATTATGAGGGGAAGGCTGCTGAATTGAAGGAACAAGTACAATTAACAAGAAAACGATGTAGTTTCTATGTCTCAAATGTGCTCCGCTGAAGGACTAAACCCAGAGCTAAATATGCTATGTTTTTGATAGGAAATAGAGCAGAAAATTAATCTTTGGGTGGGTGGCTTTGGTTTGGATAATTGAAGCTTCCCTAATTGATTGCAGGTGCTGTGCCAATTAGTAAGCGCGTTCCAGCTACAGCAGCTCAGCCCATCTCTTTGGAGATGTCCAACAGGCAAGGGCCAAGAGAAATTGGGCATTTTATGTCTGTGGGCTTCAAGTGTTCTGACACATCTTTCTAAGTGGTTTAGAGTAAGCCCAAGGTCTGCGAAGACAAAGACTTATTATTTTAAGTATCTTGACAAACAAATGGCGGCTTTTCAGGGGAAAGACTTGGAGCCAAAGGATGTTTACTACTAAATAATAGTAATTAAATGTTGTAATCAGACCTTTGTCTTAATCAGGCTGACAGTATTTCTTGAAATTCACATTTAGCTCTTATTTAATATTAGGCCGTTTCCTTTATTCTGGCTTCTGGATTCTCATAAAGTTACAAGAAGCATAAAGGTACAAAAAACAGGGATTTGCCAAATCGAATATTCATTGAACTTGTTTCTCCCGTGATGTGACAGAAAGTCAATCCTAAGTGACCTACCTATAGTTTTATCAATGCTAAGTTTTGCTTTGGCAAATAAAACAATGGGCCATAGGGACTATGTGAATCTTGGTATCTAATTCTAAGACAGACAGACGGAAGACGCAGCATAAAGAAGCCCATTACAGACAACGGCCTGATGGCTTCCCCAGACCTCTCTGAAAAGTAGTAGCAGGCAAGCAATAACCAAGACCCTAGGGACCAAGATATGCCAAAAGGCTTCTGCAATCTAGAGTGGATAATGGAACTCTCGGGTGTCAGATTTTCTAAAATAACTCCAGCACAAAAGGTGATCTCATTTCCTAAGACATTAAATTCCTGTAGGATTGAGCCCTACCATACTGTCAACATGTAAGGTCTCAAGGGACGGACGTGTCTCAAATATGCTCTTAGAAAATGCCAACCAGGAGTACCATCCATGGTGCCAGGAACAAAAATAGGTATGATTTCCCATGCCTAGAAGGTCCGTTTGCCAGTATTATGGAAGAGGTGAGGGTTTTTTTATTTTTAAAGATTTTATTTATTTATTTTAGAGAGAGGGAGCACGCACGCACGCAGGCGGGGTGAGAAGCAGCAGGAGAATCTCAAGCAGACTCCGCACTGAGCGTGGAGCCCCATGTGGGGCTCCATCCCACCATTCTGAGACCATGACCTGAGCTGAAATCAAGAGTCAGATGCTTAACCAACTGAGCTACCCAGGCGCCCCTGGAAGAGGTGAATTTTTAAAAAAATAATCAATTGCCAGAAAGCTTTCTAGCCATAGACTTAAGAAAATCAGACAGCCTGGTGGTGTATTGAACACATTCCCCAAGAGGCGGCAGGTACTGCGAAGACGCTGGCAGACTGCCAAGCACCAAAGGAAGTTGACTTTTGATAGCAAGGACAGAATGTCTAATTGTATCCTAACCTCTTACAATGCAATAGAGAACCAAGTGAAGAGAAAGGAATCCCTGTCTTCACACTTTCTTGCTAATTGCTAATGAGGTTCGAGAAAGGCTAAGGATTTATTTAAAATAGACCATAATCTCTTTATAATCCTTGTCCTTATGCGACCACCTCATTTTTTTTTTTTTTTTTTTTTTGGCTTGGACAAGCAATTTAAACCGATTTGCTGAACTAGTTCCTATCAAGTGATAACTGGTATTAGCATCCTATCTACATCCCCTGGTTCTTTAATCCATTAATATTTTATAAGTACTGTAAAGCCAAAGCAGTCTTATATAAATTCATGATATGACACAAAGGCACTTTAAAATTTGTGAATGCAGAATATGCCCAAAGGAAAACAAACCGGTCCCTCAGGATTTAGCAGTATGCCTTGCTGAAGTTGACAGTAAGTTTCTATTTTGCTCTCATTAGAGAAACAGCAAGTGTCTATAAACCTCAGGAAAAGGACAACGCTGAAGTCAGAGGTTTAACTATGTGAACAAGTCAGGATAAGCTAATTACTGCCTTTTCAGTAGTGAGCATGTTTCTATCAGGAGTGCAATGATTAAGATGCAAACATGCAATACTGGGCCTGGAGCTTCGTGATGCCGGTTAGAAAAGTCCCCATCCCAGTGTCTCAGCAAGCCCGACTCTGCCCCCTGGTGCTAAGGCAGTGGTGTGATTTGTAGTTTTAATTGAGGATCATTATCTCATCAAAGGGCCAAAGTGTTATTATTAGAACTGGTAATGCATGTGGGCGGGCTGATTCTCCGATTGTAGTGACAGAATCCACCTAATAATTTCTAAGTCTCTGAAAATGAAAACATATCTTTATACTAAATGTCCATGCTGTCCAACAGCTCTACTGTGTGACTTGTTACTCGACACCCACGACCACGCAGCAAAGAAGACAGTGCTCCCCAGCGCCCACTGACAGCAGACTGCCTGAGCGTGCTCGAGTCGTGGGCCAGCAGCTAGAAACCGAAAAGCAGGTGCCGAAGCTCAGGACCCCAGCGCCCTGCCCAGTGAGATGGCCTCAGTCAGGACCCCTCCCTGCCATCTCTTCTTGGCAACAGTTAAAAAATACAAGCAACTCGGAACCTGAAGTAATTGGACAAATGGCAACATGTGATGGACTGTATATGAGATAATAGCATTGTGTCAATATTACATTTCCTGGCCTGGATAACTGCATTTTGGTTATGTAAAAGAATGCCCTTGTTCCTAGAAAATCCATGCTGAAGTGTTTGGGAAGGCAAGCTCACAGTGTCCTGAACTTGCTCTCAAATGGTTCAACAGAACAACAGAAACAATTATACGTATATGTAATTATATATGTATATGTATACGTATACGTATGTATGCATGCAACACACGGAGGGAAGCAAATGCGGCAAAATGCGGCAAAACGTTCTCGGGTAAATCTAGGTGACAAATAAATGGGGGTTTATCATACTATTCTTAGGTCTTTTCTGTTGGTTGGGATTATTTTTTTAATAACTGAAATACACAACTGCAAAATAAGTTTTTAGGAAGCCCTTATACTTCCTGGTGACTGCTCCGTGATGATTACTTCAAAGTACCTTTTTTTAAACAGCAAATAAAAAAATTAAGAACTACTTTCTCAGTGTTCCCATTCTGCGGCTGTTGCCTAGCCACGTACTCCGTCTGTCTGTGGGGTCATCCAGGATGGGATGGGCCCTGGTGCCCCACCGAACCAGCGGCAGATGGGACCACACGGCCGTGGTGGCAAGTGTGAACCAGTGGCTGAGGGGGACCAAAGGGCCACTGGAGGCACCGACTCCTCCCAACACTAGAAACACTTTTGCTTCCTCATCAGAGAGTCTGGCTGAACCCAGGGAGCTCCGTAATGCCGGACAGAAAGTAAGCCTTTCGTCTTTCCCTGTGCTGCACCGGACTCTCCAGTGAAGGAAATAAAAAGCATATTCTAGCCCCTGGCATGGGATAGGGAGAATGCCCTTCCGAGGTAAGAAGTATTCCTGGGTCAAGCGATTTCTCACAACCCTGTTCCGACTCCGTACAGCAGACATCCGGAGGGTGGGGGGGGGGGGGCAGAAAGTGCAGCAATAAGAGAAGGCGACCATGTGGGAGGGGGACTGAGATCTCCTCACAGCAATCCCGCAATCCTGCGGTCTTTCCCTTCACTAGTAAACACTCTTTGCTGTCTTAAAGGCATGTGAAACAGGGCATCAATAGCAGACAAAGTCGGGGAGTTAGGGTCTCATGTCCACCCAGCCATTAATGTGCTCAGTGACTCTGGACAAGTCACCTAAGTGAGGGGACTGAAGGAGCATGGGTTTTCTGGCAAAACTCTTAGGATTTTATGCTTCTGCGCGTCTAATTAAAGTTAAAAATGAACAGGATCCCCAAAAATGATCCTATTCTGTCTCATCTCACAGGCTGGTATAAAACACAGGTTTTTTTAAAAGGCCATATTCAGGATCACGGTCTAGTTCTAGGACACAAAGCCAGACTAGGCTCTGAGCTACAGCAGCTGTACTCCCCCCGAAACGTGGGCTCATCCAACAAACCACACAGTACCAGCAGGATGAAAGCTAAAAAGCATCATCTGGGATTCCCTCCAGGAGCACAACAGAACCGTCCCCACACTTCCGGTTTGGGCTCGCTGACCACCAATGCCAACGCCGTCTCCCCAGGGCTCATCTCGGGACTGAAGTGTCACATGGAGAACCGACCTTGTCATCCCTGTAACACTTAGGAAAGTCTGGCTGAGTTAGTGGAAGAGCTGAAGATCACACTGAATGTCAACATGAAATCCAAGAAGGCAGTCTTGTCAGAGCGGCTTGCCTGCTTTTAAGGTATGGGAGATCTCCTTGATTTTATTTTATCTAAGCAGCCTTCCCTTTCTCGCCTGCTGCCTCGAGGCTTATTCCGGCAGAGATCCTGTAACAGAGCTGTCCCCACATCCCCGTGCCCGGGCTGGCCAGCATCAGTCAGGCTGGCCCCGCTGCAGGGCCGGCACCGGCCTGACACTCAGGTCCGACATGGGAACGTGGGCTCCTCCCGGGCCAGCCACTGGCCCCTCTTAAGGACTGGATGTCTGGCCTACCTTGCCCTGCACTTCCAAGAACTGTGGCCTTCTCCTCGGTCTGCCCAGAGTCCTGGGGAATACTAATGTCTGAAGGATGGTCGGGAGAGGAAGACCCAAGAGAGGCTGAGAAGGAGTGGCTGAAAGGCAGGAGCAAAAGAGCAAAGGCAAGATGACTGGCAGCGGGGGTGGTCACAGAAGCTCAGGGAAGACAGTGTTTCAAGAAGAGAGAGTCTGGCCGGGGGCCGTGCCTCTCACTCACAGATGACTCACTTCCTGTGTTACAATGAGAACGGAAGTCATCACCTGGAAGTGCCCACAACTCCCCAACATCGGACCTATATTTAGCTGCATCCCTACCTGCCCTTCCTCCTGAGCCGGTGGAAGAGGTGTCCTGCCTTTTGTCCAAGGCTTTCCTGCATCTGATCTCAAGATCCCCTACCACCTGTCACTCTATGGATTATCTTCCTCTTTGTCCAGAGACTTCTTGGCTGTTCCATCTCTCCCTAAAACAAAACTCTCCCTAGACCCTCTGACCTGCTGCAAATATACTCTATCACTCTCCTCTCTACACAAATACCTTTAAGGAGCCAATTCAGTGGAGCAGCCTGTTCTCTGCCCACGACCAAACTACTAAAAGCATTCTCAACAAGGTAACTCTGACCTTCACCTTCTTTTTCATAAATCTACTGAATATTTTCACTTATCTGTCTCCAAGAAGCCCAACCCTGCTGACCATACCCCTTTTCTTTTCTTTTTTTTTTTTTTAAAGATTTTTATTTATTTATTTGAGAGAGAGAGAATGAAGAGAAAGAGAGCATGAGGCGGGGAGGGTGAAAGGGAGAAGCAGACTCCCCACCGAGCAGGGAGCCAGATGCAGGACTCGATCCTGGGACTCCAGGATCATGACCTGAGCCGAATGCAGTTGCTTAACCAACTGAGCCACCCAGGCGCCCACCATACCCCTTTTCATCAAGAGTTGTTTTCATGGGACTTGAGACTGCAGCCTCTTCTGGTTTTGACCCTCTTGCTCTGGCCGCTTCTTCTCCGTCTCCTTTGACGGCTCCCTTTCTTCTGACCGCTTGCTCTTCCAATACTGTGTTCACCAGTGTCCTGTCTTAGGCCAGCTTGTCTCTTGCAGTTTCCCAGTGCTGCCTGGGAGCCCTTTCCTTTGATGACTCTGCCTCCCATCCCGCGCTGATCCAGCGCCCCATCCCTAGCTCTAGCTCAGGCCCAGGACCTCAGCTCCAGACTAGCACATCCCGCTGCCTGTAAGCAATCTCCACAAGCACATCCAGATACCTAAAACACAATACATCCAAAATTGAACTAGCTCATTCTCCTCACTCCCAAAACCAATTCCTTCTTGTGTTTCTTAGTTAATGACCAGCGCCACCATCTCTTCTGCTGCTGGAGCCCGGAAATTGTCATTCTCCTTCGTCTCCTCCCTCACCCTGTAGAGTTTACTTCTTAAATACAGCTCCCCAATTCAGTACTTCTCCCCAGTCCTATAACCACCACTGGTTCGGGCCACAGTCACCTCTCCCTACTCTCCTGTGACCGCGGCAAGTACAGCCTTCCTCTATCTGGAAATCTTGATGACCCCGCGTGAGAGTGAATCCGGTCACCTCACTCTCCCGATTAAAATACTTCCATGAGCCTCCACGGGTTAGACACTGGGGACAGCAGAGGACTGTGGAAGTATTTCAGTCAAGCAAGCAAGATGATAAATTCAAAGAACAAATGGCACGACAACAGACTTTCCAACAGCCACGGGGAAAACCACCAGAGGTTCTAGACATTTTCTGACAAACAAGGATGACTTTTGCCAGTGACAAACGCTCATGAAAGAAATATTGTCAGATGCACCTCAGAATGAAGAAAACGGACAGTAGAAAGGAGTGAGATGTAGGGCTCGGTGAGTAAAGACTGTGGGCAAAGAGAAACAATCAGTGACTGCACAAAACCTTGCCGGTACTAGGTGACTGGGGAGGAATAAACATACGGCGGGGTGTGTGGTACAAGGACCAAGGCAGTCTCCGCAGGTCTCTGTATATTTTCCAGGAGGATAAAGATACTGACTAACTTTTGGGCGCCCGGGTGGCTCAGTCGTTAAGCGTCTGCCTTCGGCTCAGGTCATGATCCCAGGGTCCTGGGATCCAGTCCCACATCCGGCTCCCTGCTTGGCAGGAAGCCTGCTTCTCCCTCTCCCACTCCCCCTGCTTGTGTTCCCTCTCTCACTGTGTCTCTGTTAAATAAATAAATAAAATCTTAAAAAAAAAAAAAAAAGATACTAACTTTAAACAGTAATCACGAAAGAATAACAACAGAATGTGAAACTTTCAAAAGAAGAGAGGAGAAAAAGAAAGCAAGCTTGAAGCTGCAGAAAAGGAGAAAAAAAGGAGTTATAGAAATAGAAGAATAAATAGAAAACACAAAGTAAGATGGGGCATATAAATATAAATGTATCAGTAAACATACATGAAAATGAGCTCAATCCAACAGTTAAATGATCAGATTGGATTAAAAAATCCAGTGTAGGCTGGTTATGAGATTTAAAGACAGATGCCAAGGGGCACCTGGGTGGCTCAGTCGGTTAAGCATCTGACTCTTGATTTTGACTCAGGTCATGATCTCAGGGTTGTGCGATCGAGCCCTGGGTCAGGCCCCCACTCTGCGGGGAGTCTGCTTGTCTCCCTCTCCCTCTGTCCCTTCCCCAACTCTCTCTCTCTCAATTAAATAAATCTTTAAATAAATAAATAAATAAATAAATAAATAATAAATAAAGGCGCCAAATATAAGAGGATGGATATACCAGGAAACTACTAACCAAAACAATGCTGGGAACTCTAATGCTGATAAAATAGAGCTAGGGAGGAATAGTAGGGATAAAGAGGACCCTTCATACAATGATAATTGGAAAAAAAATCTCCAGAATATTCTCTATTGTGTGCACCTAATAATATGGCCTAAAGATACCTAAGTAACAGAATTAAGAAGCTTGGTCTGGAATCGACACACACAGAACTCTGTACCCAATGATGACATACACTCACTTCAAGCACAGAAGGAACATTTCCAAAATTGACCTGTACTAAGCCACAAAGCAAATCTTGACCAATATCAAAGAATCAAAATCATATAGTCTTCGTTCTTTAACCACAAATGCAAATAAGCTAGAAATCAGCAACAAAAGAACAACCAGAAAGACCACTGTGGCCACTGGGTAGAGAATGAGTAATAGCTGGGGCCTGGTGGAAGCAGGGAGACCAGCTCAAGAGTCCAAGGAGCGGGTGAGGGAAGTGGGTTGGATGACGGTGGGGACATTGAGATGGACAGAATGCTCTTACCCATCTTGTGCAGTTACGTACACCCAGCACCTAGCACAGTACCAGGTACACAGCCATCGCTAAAACCCGGGTTATAAAACATGCAAAAGAAGCTCAATAAATACTAGTTCAAGTGCTGAAATGAACTGCAGCTCCATCCTCCCAATAGACAGGCCAGGTTTCCATGGCTCAATCACCAATACCTCACCTGCCCGGACCCCAGTTCACTGCCAAGTCAGCCAGCCCTGCTTAAATCTCTTTGTCTCACACCCCTGTCCTATGGCTCCTTATTTTTTAAACATTTTTATGGGATGCCTAATATAAAACTATACTGTTTCCACACCTGTTATCTCATTTAATACATCCTAAAACCTATAAATTGAGTCCTGCAAACTCCACTGCTATAGATGAAGAAACAGGCTGGGCTCTAGGAGGCTAAGTGACTCACCTTAAGATCCTTCTCTAGTAGGGATTTAGACCCTCACCTGCCCTGCTCCCCCATCACAGCCCCTCAGAGACAGTATGGTGCCGTGGTGTAGTGACTGAGTGCACTGGTTCAAATCCCAGATCTGACTCACTGCCTGTGGGTCCTTGGAGAAGTCATTTAACTGTTCCATACCTCAGTCTGTCTACACATAGAATGGGGGTGATGATCACACAGCAGCTACAACAAATGGTTATGAAAACTACATGGGTTATTATCTATGAAGTGCTTGGGGTACACAGCACAAGTCCACACTTTCATCATCTGATCTAGACGAGCATGTCTCAACCTTGGCACCATGCCTAGCCTGGGCCGGATAATTCTTTGTCATGGGGGCTTCCTGTGCACTGCGGGTTTAGAAGCATCCCTGGCCTCTATCGCTAGATGCCAGTACCACCCTCATACCACCCCACTCCACCCCCAGCTGTGACAAGCAAAAATGTCTCCAGATAGAACCAAATGTCCCCTGGGGGACAAAATCATCCCCACTGGACAGGCACTGCTCTAGTCTTCACACTGGAAACTTTTCCAGCAGCATCCAAAGCAGAGCCCCCGGTCCCAAGTTCAATTCTAGATGCCCTAATAAGACAGCCTGGGGCACGGAACCAGTCAGGATGATGGAACCAGATTGTACAGGGCTTCACACCATCCTCTGTTTACCCCGACTCGTGGCGCATGGACATAGGCTGGAAGGCAGAATGCACAGAGGCCATTTTAATCCTGGATGATGAAAGAAGCTATCGGGAAATGGGAGCGTGTACTGAAAACGCTCTGCCTCCAGAAACCAAATGTTGTAGCATTTGTAACGGGCAGAGCATTTACACAGAGCTTTTGCCTTCAAATCGCCAAGCTTTCAGCCTCTGCTAATATTCTCCAGGGGGCAGGGTTGGCCCTCTTCCATCTTCAAGATGATTCAGGTTTCCTGGAGAACAAAATGAGCCTCTAATGCCTAATATTTTCTCTCTGACAGATGGTTTCAGATGTATCAAAGTGCTAATCCTTGCTGAGGTATAGGTCTCAAGGAAGGAGAGTCTGGCTTTTAGAATGACAGAACTTGAATGATTAAGGAGGAAAATTACTCCCAGGATATTCACCATTGTCATGTGAGCAACCCGCTTAAAATAAAGGAAGACAGCAGAATCTGAAAAAAAGATCTGAGGAAAAACTCAAAAACCCAGGTTAACAGTTCAGGTTTGACACATTTCCGCTCAAAGCTGTCTCTGGGAGTGGAAATGAAGTGCAATAAAAACACCTTCAGGCTCAGGATGATTAGGGCTCCATCTGCCTCCCTCCAATATCACCATTCCCCGCTTCCATGTGTGGGAGAAGCCCTGCAGACACAGGCCAGGGTTGGGGTATTTGCCTTGCAACTTACTAGCTGTGTGACCTTGGGCCTGTTACACAATCTGAGCCTCAGTTTTCCCGCCCGTGAAACGTGCATTTAATACCTACCTCAAAGCGAGATCCAATGTACGCCTGACACGTAAGCGTTCCGCGAATGCTACCTGTGAGCATGACCTAGCATTTAGTGTCAACCTACTATGTGCCAACTGCCTTCGTTACCACCTGTGAGTCTCAATGAAGACTAAACGGTCTTATTTTACCGATTACAAATAGCTATTTATGGATGAGGATGCTGAGTACGAGAGATTGAGTCACACTTGTCCAAGGTCACAAAGCCGCACACATCAGGATTCGAACCCGGGCCTGCCTGACTCCCGAGCCAAGCTCTTTCCACGGCCCCACGAGCAGGTGCGGGGCGGAGGGGAGGGGGGTGTTACTGAGACCAGGCCACCGCGCGGGGTCACAGGTCACTCACGGTATTCGTCCAGCCGCATTAGGGGCCGGAAGTAGATAGGGTAGAAGGCGGCGCCGATCAAGGAGATGAAGCCGCCGAAGATGAGCACGGTGCGCAGGTTCCGGGACATGGCGCCGGGCACGGGGCTGCCCTGACCCGCTGAGAGGCCCGCACGCTGCGAGTCCCGGTTCGCGCCGCCGGGCCGTGACCCCGCTCGGAAGAGGCGGAGCGGCTTTCGCTTCCGGGCCTTGGAGGCGGGGCTAGGCGGCGGGGCGGGGCGAGATAGGGCAGGGGAGGGGTCGTGGGCGGAGCTATGGGGTGGGTGGAGCCGGCAGGGGCGGGGCCTCGGTGTCGCGCCGCGCTTCCCCAGCGCTCCCTCGCTGGGGGTTGCGCCTGCCCCGCGCCGGCGGCGTGGTGAGAGGAGTTCTTGCGTCGCTGGGTTCTGCCGGCCCTCTTCTGGCTCCTGCCGTGCCCGCAGCCCGGTTCCCACTCAGTGCACCATTCTCCTGATCTCTTTTATCACCCCCCTCCTTTATCAGCCACGCTTTCTCATTCTCCCCACCCCTTATTTGATTTTAGTGACTTTCTACCTCGAGCCGCGTGCTCTCTGTGACTCGCTGATTTAATCCTCATAATATCAGTTGGCCCGTTTTACAGGTCAGGGAACCCCGGCTTGGCCGCGCGGCTTTGGACAAGTCATTGGGTCTCCTTGAGGGCTGTTGGAAGGGATGAGAGGCAAAAGGGCAACTCGCCTGCCCCAGGATGGCCTGCAGGGGGCTTCTAACCCGAGCCACGGGGACTTCTGGACCAAGACTAGCGGGGGAGCAGTGATGTTTCAACGTCCAAGCTACCAGTAGATTTGTTCTGACTCCGTTTTTCTATCCCCCTTCTCTCTCTCCGTTCCCTTTGCTGAATGCCTGGGTTACGAATGAGGATGGGGAATAAAAAGAGTCAGTGCAAGGCAGAGAGCCAGCGGCCGGTCCCACTGATGGGACCTTGGGGCTTTGCCTTACTGCCTGGGGTGAGGGCCACTGAGCACAGACATCCTCTTCCCCTTCCTATGATCTTCATTCTCCATTCTTCCGGATGCGCTGTGGGGGCATATGAGCTACCCAGAGGTATTGAGCAGCTGAGATTAAGGTTCCTTGGGCCTTCACTCAGTCCTTTATAAATAAGGATGCTACCAGCAGCTGGGGGCTGGGGAGCAAGAGGATATTCATCCTGACCCCAGCAGTATTATTTAGTCTGGAAAAGATCTACGATCTTTCAGAAACGGTGTGGAGAGCACAGGTTTCCTTTCCCTCTGTAGTTCTGAAGTTGAGTCAGGCTACTTTCTACCTCAGTGGTTCCAGAAGCATATAAATCAGGTGTTCGATCAGTCAGCAGATTTATGGACTATCTGCCATGCCCCAAACACCAGGCACAGTGCGACGAGGGACACCAAGATGAGTAAGACGTGACCCTTGCTCTCTGGGATCCTGCCACGTGGATGAAGAGACAGGACATCTACATAAAAATAACTAATGACCCAGCGCAGCTTGTTGCCAATGAGTGATAGGGTCCTGCGGGCTGCAGAAGTTCGGTGGAGAAAGACAGATGGCTGTAGGGTGAGGCAGGGCTCCTCGGAGGCTTGCAGGAGCTTGTTAGGGTGAGAACAGAGGACTTCCCAGCAGAGAGGGGAGCTGTGAAGCATGCTTTCTGTCACATGGTATAAAACCCCAGGTGTGGTGCCTGTTTGTCATTTTAGCAACTCAGTGTCCACTTATCTTTCTGTTAATAGCCCCAGAATATCTTTTGGCAAACCACTCCTCTCCCATTCTCAATCCATGACATAAACTGGGCTTCTCCTCTGCGCGCCTCCTGCCCCTGCAATGATTTTTTTTCCAGCTCTGAGAGTTAAGCACACCACAGGGATTGACTGGGACTGATCATCCAACGTAGCTGCATCCTCCTGGCTACATGACCCACGTTGAGCCAATCATAGTCTCTCCCAGCTGCTGGAAATCTGGGTGTGAACTTGAGGGGATTAGATGCTCGAGCCACTGGGCACCACCATTTAGAGACTGAGAATGAGGACAGTACAGCAGAAGGAAGCTAAGAAGTGGAGAGAAGTCAGTTGCTGACATTACATTTGAGCTCCTGGAGCCAGCTGTTCCTGGAAAGGATCTGCCCTTGGACTTCTCAGCCCCTCTTCACTGAAGCCGGTTTGAGTTGTTTTTTCTGTTTGTTTGTTTGTTTGTTTGTTTTACAACAGGAGTTCCAGATGAAGTCACCACGAGTGTGATTTCATTTGCTTAACAATTCCATGAACTGCAAGTCAAGGATTACCCTATTTTATAGACCAGGTCACTGAGATCCAGTGACCTTTCTTAGGGTCACACACCATTA
Organism: Neomonachus schauinslandi; assembly: GCF_002201575.2. Classification (NCBI taxonomy): domain Eukaryota; kingdom Metazoa; phylum Chordata; class Mammalia; order Carnivora; family Phocidae; genus Neomonachus; species Neomonachus schauinslandi. The sequence goes on from NC_058404.1 coordinate 183,025,852, forward strand.
GCGGAGCCAGGAGCAGGCTTTAGTTTTCATGACTCCTGATCTGACAGGCTCCTCCCTGAGACCTCGCTGTCTCCATGAGCAAACTCTCCAGGATGGCTGGTTGAGCCGTGCCCACAGAGCCCCTGAAAGCCAGGATGTCCTGATGAGCTACCAGCCGTGCCTCCAAGGCAGAGATGGACTGATGTGGGGCAGATGAGCCATCCCCCTCTCCAAGTGGCGAGTAACCTGGTGGTTTCTCTGTTCCCTCATGTGAATCTAAAGGGTTTAGTCTGACCAGTGGCCAGGCCACAATCCATACAGATACAATAATCACCTTATTTGCATCATCACACCAAAAATTGGTTACTTATCACTTGCTTGCCACTGAGTCCCACCAAATATAGGTTCATCTCTTGGATCCCAATGTTCTCCTCATTTCTGAGGGTCCCACTGACTCACAGATTCAGTCAGCAAATACTTGTGTGCTGACTCCAGCAAAGCACTGCACTACTTGATTGGGAACACAAAAAGGAAGCATCAGTATTTGTGTATTTGACAAAGGCTTACTGAGCCAAGCACCGGGTGCCAGGCACATTTCAAATGCTGGTGAATGCAGCCAGCAGTGAATTAACAAGAGAGTCTGTTGTCCTCATAGCATCTCTAGTGTGGTAGAGGGAAAAGATGTGACAGTGGATAGTAATTGCTTTTTGGTCCCTCAACCTTCCCTAATAATAGCTCCTGATTCCCCATTTGCATAGGGAGGAGCTGGGGGCTTAGCAAGAATGACTAGCTCAATAGCTACTAAATGGCAGTCAGGATTCGAATCCAGTCTGGCTGGCTCCGGAGACCTGCAATTATCACCAATCTACACTGCCTTGCAAAGTCAGTGAGTTCATATTATCTGAGTGTGGGTCCAATTCCAACCTGGTCCAATTGTTCCTTTTCTCCCAGAAATAAGAATTGTGAGCATGGTGACATGGGGACAGACAGACAGCACTGTTGCCGTGGATTTCTTCCATTGCTAATGTCCTGATGAGATGATTGCTTATCTTCCACTTGCCTGTAATCCTAGAGAGTCTCTTATTCCCCCTTGCAGTCAGATTCTCAGTGGTTCATTATATTCTGCAGGCCACCCATATACTACCAGTAAACTCCCTTTGGATTTTAGTTCGTCAGAGTCTGTTTCGGTTGCATACCAACAGGAGACCGAATAGATGCAGAAAGTCCCACAATTACCTCCAACACATGACATAGACAAGGGGCTTGGGGCTTCAGAGCTGGGCTAATGTTTGCAAAAGCCAAAGGAAATTTGGATCTGGGGGAAGGTCTTTGTGCAAAGGGGGAGAGAGCTCAAGGGATAGAAGGAGACAGGATGCAAGTCAAATATGTCAGGAGGCCTAGGGTGTGCATTTTCATCTCAATCACTGAAGAGAAAAAAAAAATTGGTTTGGGCTCCTATCTGGCACTTTCTCCTCTTCCCTTGGATGTGAAGATTGAATGCTTGCAGGGAGCAGACCACCAGTGGTGTCTCACATGGGGTTCAGACAGACATCAAAGTTAATCCGCTCTCTGATCTAAGCAAAATGGTGATGAGGGTTTCCTGGGACAGCAGGTCCACTAATTGTAGCACTGCAGCCCAACTGATGTATTTTTAGAATATTGTGGATTTTCATAAAGTACACTGCTTTCTGCAGGAAAACAGTCAGACTAGAAGCTTGGGGTTTGGAATAGAGTGGGATCTAACGCAGGGTCCTCTGGACCTGAACTTTTAAGAATCAGAAAATAAGTATAGGAAACACTTCCCTGTTTGTATCAGGCGCTGTGACTCTCTGAGCATCTACTCATCTGTATAAATATTTCCGATTTCGATCATTTGTCAAGCTTTTCTTCTTTGATCTGTTCTTTACATCCAAGAGAGTTCCCCAAATATTTGTCTTGGCTTAACTCTTGCCACACCATGCATCCTATTGTTTAAACTAACATCTTTATGACTTTGTAGGCGCCAAGGGCAGGCAGCCCCAAGGTGGGCCACTTTGGCATGAACATTATTTTGAGTTAAAAGCAATCAGGGGCGCCTGGCTGCCTCAGTCCATGATGCGTGTGACTCTTGATCTCAGGGTTGTCCGTTCGAGCCCCATGTTGGATGTAGAGATTGCTTAAAAATTAAATATTAAAAAAAGTTTTTTTAAAAAAGCAATCCAAACCCAGCAGACTCAGGAAAAGTTTTTTACCTCCCCCTCAATTGCCTGCCTGTACCAGGAAGAACACTGTTCGCAAAGATTCCTCTACCTAAGAAACTGATACGCATAACAGGGCACCTTTGTTTTCCAAAGATCTTCTGCTAACGGGCCTTGTTCCCTCTGTGTCATCGGATCCCTGCCCCTCTCCTTAGCTCATGTGTTACTTCCCCTCATTGTCTTTGGGATTTCCCTGTGTGGATTCCCTGTAACTATCCTATTAAATTGAGTTTCTCTTGCTAATCTGTCTCATGTCGATTTGATTCCTAGTCCTGCTCAAAGGTCCATGAAGGGGAGTGTAAATTCCTCCTCCCCAACAACTTCAGCAGCTACGTGTCTAAACCAGCCTTTCTGTTGGAACTCCAGCCTCCTATGCCTGGGGAAAATCCTCAGGTTCAAGACCCACTTGCTTCTGCCCTCTCCCCTTGACTCTCCCTGCGGCTGGTTGGGTTAGAGGCATTATCAGCTCCCCCTAGCCATGGCTTCCTAACTTGTCTCGTGGTGCCATCCCCTTCCATCACTAAACTGTCTCATTCATGGAGTACCCGAAGATTCATGGATGACCCAAAGTACCTCTGGAAACAAACATCTGGTTCATCAGTGCTCTTCTCAGAAGACTTCAGTGTCTCCCTAAAGTATGAATTACTCAGCCTGGAACTCAGGGGGGTTTTTTTTGTTTTTTTTTTTAATTATTATTTTTTAAATTTAAATTCAATTAATTAACATAGTGTATTATTAGTTTCAGAGGTAGAATCCAGTGATTCATCAGTTGCATATAACACCCAGTGCTCATTACATACGGTGCCCTCCTTAATGCCCATCACCCAGTTACCCCATCCCTCCACCTCCCTCCCCTCCAGCAACCCTCAGTTTGTTTCCTACAGTTAAGAGTCTCTTATGATTTGTCTCTCTCTCTCTGATTTCGTCTTCTTTTATTTTTCCCTCCCTTCCCCTATGCTCCTCTGTTTTGTTTCTTAAATTCCACATATGAGTGAAATCATACGGTAATTGTCTTTCTCTGATTGACTTATTTTGCTTAGCATAATACCTTCTAGTTCCATCCATGTCATTGCAAATGGCAAAATTTCATTCTTTTGATGATTGGGAAATATTCCATTGTATATCTATACCACATCTTCTTTAGCCATTCATCTGTCAATGGACATCTGGGCTCTTTCCATAGTTTGACTATTGTGGACATATTGTGGACATGCTGCTATAAACACTGGGGTGCAGATGCCCCTTTGGATCACTACATCTGTGTCTTTAGGGTAAATACCTATTCGTGCAATTGCTGGGTCGTAGGGTAGCTCCACTGTCAACTTTTTGAGGAACCTCCATAGTGTTTTCCAGAGTGGCTGCACCAGCTTGCATTCCCACCAATAGTGTGAGAGGGTTCCCCTTTCTTCACATCCTTGCCAACATCTGTTGTTTCCACTTGTTAATTTTAGCCATTCTGACTGGTGTGAGGTGGTATCTCATTGTGATTTTGATTTGTATTTCCCTGATGGCGAGAGATGTTGAGCATTTTTTCATGTGTCTCTTGGCCATATCTATGTCTTCTTTGGAGAAATGTCTGTTCATGTCTTCTGCCCATTTCTTGATTGGATTATTTGTTGTCTGGGTGTTGAGTTTGATAAGTTCTTTGTAGATTTTGGATACTAGCCCTTTATCTGATAAGACATTTGCAAATATCTTCCATTCTGTTGGTTGTCCTTTGGTTTTTATCGACTGTTTCTTTTTCTGTGCAAAAGCTTTTTATCTTGATGAAGTTCCAATCATTCCTTTTTGCCTTTGTTTCCCTTGCTTTGGGAGATGAGTCTTGCAAGGAGTTGTTGTGGCTGAGGGTTGCTGCCTGTGTTTTCCTCTAGGATTGTGATGGATTTCTGTCTCACATTTAGGTCTTTCATCCATTTTGAGTCTATTTTTGTGTATGGTGTAAGGAAATGGTCCAGTTTCATTCTTTTGCATGGGGCTGTCCAATTTTCCCAACACCATTTGTTGAGGAGACTGCCTTTTTTCCATTGGATATTCTTTCTTGCTTTGTTGAAGATTAGTTGACCATAGAGTTGAAGGTCTATTTCTGGATTCTCTATTCTGTTCCATTGATCTATGTGTCTATTTTTGCGCAGTACCATATTGTCTTGATGATTGCAGCTTTGTGATAGAGCTTGAAGTCTGCCATTGTGATGCCACCAGCTTTGGTTTTCTTTTTCCACATTCCTTTGGCTATTTGGGGTCTTTTCTGGTTCCATACAAATTTTAGGATTATTTGTTCCAATTCTGTTAAAAAAGTTGATGGTATTTTGATAAGGATTGCATTGAATGTATAGATTGCTCTAGGTAGCATAGACATTTTAACAATATTTGTTCTTCCAATCCATAAGCATGGAATGTTTTTCCATTTCTTTGTGCTTCCTCAATTTCTTTCATGAGTTCTATAGTTTTGAGAGTACAGATCCTTTGCCTCTTTGGTTAGGTTTATTCCTAGGTATTTATGGGTTTTGGTGCAATTGTAAATGGGATCAGTTCCTTAGTTTCTCTTTCTTCTGTCTCATTGTTAGTGTATAGAAATGCAACTGATTTCTGTGCATTGATTTTATATCCTGCCACGTTGCTGAATTCCTGTATGAGTTCTAGCAATTTTGGGGTGGGGTCTTTTGGGTTTTCCACATACAGTATCATGTCGTCTGCAAAGAGTGAGAGTTTGACTTCTTCTTTGCCGATTTGGATGTGTTTTATTTCTTTTTGTTGTTTGATTGCTGAGGCTAGGACTTCTAGTACTATGTTGAACAACAGTGGTGAGTGTGGACATCCCTGCCGTGTTCCTGACTTTGGGGAAAAGCTCTCAGTTTTTTCCCATTGAGAATGATATTCGCTGTGGGCTTTTCATATATGGGTTTTATGATATTGAGGTTTATTCCCTCTATCCCTACGCTGTGAAGAGTTTTAATAAAGAAAGGATGCTGTACTTTGTCAAATGCTTTTTCTGCATCTATTGAGAGGATCATATGCTTCTTGTCCTTTCTTTTATTAATGTGGTGTATCACACGGATTGAATTGCAGATGTTGAACCACCCCTGCAGCCTAGGAATAAATCCCACTTGGTAATGGCGGATAATCCTTTTAATGTACTGTTGGATCCTATTGGCTAGTATGTTGGTGAAAATTTTTGCATCCATGTTAATCAGGGATATTAGTCTGTAATTCTCCTTTTTGGTGGGGCCTTTGTCTGGTTTGGGGATCAAGGTAATGCTGGCCTCATAGAAAGAGTTTGTGGACCTCATGTTTTGATCCCCAAGCCACTGCTGCATCTGTGTGTCCTCAGCTGAGTGAAATAATCTATGTCTATCTCACCACGCTCTGTGCCTATGGACATAGCTGATCAAATCAGCATGGACATGTGACCTAGGACACACTTAAAGGTCCAAAATCTCTGCATAAGTGGGAAATGGGCTGACCCAATGAGATTCTCTGTCTCTCGAATTTCAGCTGGAAAGTCAGGGAGAGTCGGGAGGTTGGCTAAGGGAGCAGAAGTTGGACAGATGCACAGGGAGAGGCAGTAGCAGCATGAGGGGTCTGTGAGTAAGTCACGGTGATGACTCAGCAGAAGCTGTGAGAGCAAAGTTTGGTGAGTAGATGCTATTCCCAGGCAATGAGAGAATTGCCTGGGAATAGCAGGAAGCAGAGAACGATGGAAGAGAATTAAAATGAAGATCCACAGATCCCTGCTGCTGAGAAGTAACAAGTTACCGTAAGCCCTAAGCCTGCCTGGGATCCATTTATTCATTCATTGTTTTCTACCATTTTCTCTTGAGCATCCAGCATATGCCAGACCTCATTCTAAGCATTAGACAAAGTCCTTGCCCTTATTGATAAAAAAGTAGAACAATCTCATAGATACAGAGAACACATTGGTGGTTGCCAGAGGTGGGTGGTTGGGGGTGGGCAAAATGGGTGAAGGAGGTCAAAAGGTACAAACTTCCGGTTATAAAATAAATAAGCCATGGTGATGTAATGTATAGCATGGCAACTATAGTTCAGAATACTACATTGCATATTTGAAAGTTGCTAAGAGAGTAAATCTTAAAATTTCTTATCACAAGGAAAAAAATTTGTCACTATGTATGGTGATGGATATTTTTTTTTAAGATTTTATTTATTCATTTGACTCGGAGAGAGAGAGACACAGCGAGAGAGGGAACACAAGCAGGGGGAGTGGGAGAGGGAGAAGCAGGCTTCCCGCCGAGCAGGGAGCCCCATGTGGGGCTCGATCCCAGGACCCTGGAATCATGACCTAAGCCGAAGGCAGACGCTTAACGACTGAGCCACCCAGGTGCCCCTGGTGATGGATGTTAACTAGACTTATTGTGGTGGTGATCATTTTATAATATATACAACTATTGAATCATTATGTTGCACACCTGAAACAAATATAATGTTGTATGTCAAGTGTACCTCAATAAAAAATAGGTTAAAAAATACATGGGGCAGTTTGACATTTCTTACAAAATTAAACATACTCTTACCATACAATCCAGCAATCACACTCCTTGGTATTTACCCCCAAAACCTGAAGACTAGTGTCCACTCAAAAGCCTACACATGGATGTTTATAGCAGCTTTGCTCACAATTGTCAAAACCGGGAAGCCGTCAAGATGTCCTTTGGTAGTTGAATGGATAAATAAACTGTGCTACTTCCAGACAATGGAATATTATTCAGTGCCCCGAAGAATGAGCTATCAAGGCATGAAAAGACATATTGAAGAAACTTAAGTGCATATTGCTAAGTGAAAGAAGTCCATCTGAAAAGACTACATATTATGTGATTCCAGCTATATGGCATTCTGGAAAAGGCAAAACCATGGAGACAATAAAAAGATCAGTCATTGCCAAGGGCTAAGGAAGAGGGAAGGATGAATAAACAGCACAGAGGAGGTTTAGGGCAGTGAAAATACTCTGTATGACCCCATAATGATGGATACATGTCATCATACATTTGTCCCAACTCATAGAATGTACCACACCAAGAGTGAACCCTGACGTAAACTATGGACTTTGGAGATAATGACCTGTCAATGTGGGTTCATAGATTGTAACAAATGTACCACTCTGGTGGAGGATGTTGATGATGGAGGAGGCTGTGCATGTGTGAGGGCAGGAGGTATGTGAAAACTCTTTGTACTTTCTGCTCAGTTTTGCTGGGAACCTAAAACTACTCTAGACTATAAAGTCCATTAACGAAATTCATGTTTTAACAAAAAAAACTGAAGGAGAGATTACTCCAGATTAAAAGAAACTAAAGAAATATTCCATAAATAAATAATTAAGTAAATAAAGTAAATGAATGAATGAAGTAATGGAGTAATGAGTTCTAGGAAGAAAAATAGAGCTGGTAAGGGGACTGTGTGTAGGGGTAACTACTTTTACTTAGGTGTCAAGAAAGGCCTCTTTGAGAAGGTGACAGAAACCTGAATGAAGAGAAGGGGAAAAATGTGAATATTTGAAGGATGAACAATCCAGGTGGAAGGTGGGGGGGCTATGAGTGCAAAAGTTCTGAGCCCACAGTAGGCTGACTCTTCAAAGAACAACAACAAGGAGGTTGATGTGGCTGGAGGGAAGTAAGCATAGGAGACAGGGAAGGAAAATTAGGTCATCAAGGTAGCCAGGCAAGAGCACCATGCCATGGGCCTCACAGGCCATGAAGGATTTAAAATGTTACTGTGTGTTGCCTTGAAAGGGCACATGCATCCCAATGTTTATAGCGGCAATGTCCATAATTGCCATGATATGGGGAGAGCCCAGATGTGCATCTACAGATGAATGGATAAAGACGTGGTATACATATACAATGGAATATTACTCAGCCATCAAAAATAATGAAATCTTACCATTTGCAATGACATGGATGGAACTAGAGGGTGTTGTGCCAAACGAAATAAGTCAGTCAGAGAAAGACAATTATCATAGGATTTCACTCATATGTGGAATTTAAGAAACAAAACAGATGAACATAGGGGAAAGGAAGGAAACAAACTGAGGGTTACTGGAGGTGAGGTGGGTGGGGGATGGAGTAACTGGGTGATGGGCATTAAGGAGGGCATGGGATGTGATGAGCACTGGGTGTTGTATGCAACTGATGAATCACTGAATTCTACCTCTGAAACTAATAATCCAGTATATGTTAATAAAAAAATGTTACTGTGCGTGTGTTGGGGAGCAATTGGGGGATCCCTAGCAATCTTCCAATTCCAATGCATTCTGGGAAGTCCAGGTGGCCTATGGTTTCCATTCTTCTATAAATTCCTGTCTCCTTACCTTATCCATAGAGCCCCATTGTTTCCCATAAAACCCTTTTACTCAGAAGAGCAGGAATGAGTTTTCCTTTCTATCAACAAAGTGAGGCTGTCCCCAAAGCTGTCATGATTTTACCCTGAACACCGCTTTCAGCTTTGCTTTCTTCCTCTACCCCATTTCTTCCCTCTCTCTAGAATGACTTTCTCCAAAGAGCCTCTTGTCACCATCCTTCCCTCCAAGGAGATTTTAAATTCCATTTGTTCTAGAGATATTTCCATGATTACTTGGCCTGAAATGGATTCTTCTCTCCTAAATTCCTGTTTGGATTATTTTTGGCCATATAACTAACTATCCCATACTTAGTGCTTAAAATTTAAAAAAAACAATTTATTATCACTCAGAAATCTGCAGATTTACTAGGTGTTCTGCATCACAAGATGTGCCTGGGGGCGGGGACAGCTGAAGTCATCTGGAGGCTTAACTGGACTGAGCTATGCAAGTTGGTTCACTCCCATGGCTAACAGTTGATGCACAGATAGAACAGTTGACTGCAGCACCCATTAGTGACATCTCCTAGCATGGAAGCTCTGCTCAAGAGGGAACATCCCAAGAACATCTAGAGGAAGCCATAAGTCTTCTGATGGCTTACCTTTGGAAGGCACCTAGAGTCATTTCAACTGAATTGTATTGGTCAAAGACCAGATCAGGGGCCAGACCAGTTTCAAGGCGGGGCTCTAGCTCTTGATGGGGGCACTGCTGAGAATTTTCAGTTCTCTTTAATCTACCATAGCCCTTGTGGTGCTTTTTTTCCGAATACTGATTATAACCTTTGTCACCTTTTGTCTTATATTACAATTATTTAAGTGTCTCTTTATCTCACATAGTAGATTTTCAGCCCTGATGAGAGATTACATGTTATATAACCCAAATATTTCCATGTAATAACGACCACCACTACCACATTTATGTATTAAATGCCTACTGTAGGTTTGATCTCATCTAATCAAACACATGATCTCATCTTATTTTTACAAGATAAGATGACATAGGATATCTTACCTTTACAAGATAAGATGACATAGGATAGACATTATCCCCATCATACAGATTGGGGAGCTGAGGCACAGAGTGATTCAGCCTTGCCCAAAGCCACATAATTGGTAAGTGGCAGAGCCAGGATTTGACCCCATTTAAAAGTCTGTGTTCTTATTCTCTGTCTTCTATTGTCATTTCATGATCTCAGTCTCGGCACCAAGGAAATGTGCTTGAGTCAATCTGTGTTGGTGTTATTGAAGTGTCACTGAGCCAAAGAACAAAAGGGAAAGAAGAAGAAAGCAAGCTGTACAGGAAGCAAGGGGGGAGGGTGCCGAGTTGTTGTCAGATGCTCCAGATGGCTCCACATGCGGTCCAGAGGTTCAGCACCGAGTGTCCTTTGCAGCCTGCTAGACAGAGTGCAGAACATTTGGGAGCTCAGCAAGAGTGAGAGTATTTATTGGGTTTGAGTTCCTGATTCGAAACTTTCCTCCCAGATTCCAATTTTCTATCTGCCAAGATAAGTGATGGAGGTTTATGGTTCATGTTCTGGCACATCCACCAAGGCCAGGGAACTACAACTTTGAATTTCTAACCTGCTTCCTACCAGCTAAAAGTGAATCTAGATTTACTTCCCATCAGGAATAAGCACCATGTCCCTGCTCAGTGAGGGCCTAATTTTAGAATATTCTTCCTTTGTCCTGGGAATATCCGTCTAAGTGCACAAGGTCCGTCTTTGTGGAGAGGGAGACACTTAAACCTAAGATAAGTGGAAATTTCATACCCAGGCAGATGACAACTAAAATCTCAACATTTTTTACATTAAACCACCTCTTATACCTCTGTTCTATTAGAAACATAAGGGCAGTGATGGGATGAAAGTCTGAAAGGTCACCTCAGGTCCTGCCTTAGATAATTCAGGCTGCTATACCAAAATACCAGAGACTAGGTAGTTTATAAACAACAAACATTTATTTCTCACAGTTCTGCAGGCTGGGGAATCCAAGATCAGAGTGCCAGCATGGCTAGGAATGAGCTTTCTTTCTGGTCCACAACCTGCACCTTCTTGCTGTGTCCCCACCTTGTAGAAGGGGCAAGGGAACCCTCCAGGGCCCTTTTAGAAGGCATGAGTCCCATTCATGAGGACCCTTCCCTCATGACCTTAGCACTTCCCAAAGGTCCAGTCTCCTAATACCATCACCTTTGAGGGTTAGGATTTCAACATATGAATTTAAGGGGAAGACAAGACATCCAGGACACAGCAGTTCCTCAATGTCCATGTGAGCAGTCAAAGCAAAAAGATGGAGGCAGAGATATTTGTAGCCACTCTCCCCCATAGCCCTCACATTCATAGGGCTGACCATCCTCTGCCCACATATGTGCCATTCCTGAAAGACATCACCTCTGAATGGTGGCCACATTCTTGGCCATTACAGAGCAAGTGTGCCCTCAATGCTTGAAGAACATAATTATAAGGCTTGTATACACCTTGGGAATTACAAAAGTATTTCACTGGTCATCCAACATTCTTAAGTCTTTATAGTCAATTCTCTTTGCTTTGTATATTCCTGAGCCCCTAGAAGGGTATGACGTAGGCAGCCCAGGTCTGAGGACCCAGAGGAGGTCCTTGACTTCGTGCAGGATAGAAATCAGAGGTCATCCAGGAGGAAGTGAGAGCAGAGTTTTTTTAAATAGTATAAGTGATAGAGTATAGCAGACGGAGTGTCTAGGAGACTCAGAAAAGAAGTGAGTCTCACTGTCGTTTGGGGCTAGGGGTTATACTGGAAAAGGGTCCAGGGTACATCTTCTTTCAAGCATCCAAAGTAGGGTCCGATCAAAAGCAAGTGTCAGGCATTGTTCCACAAATCACTGAAGCTAGAGGGTATTGAGGCCAGTGTCGACTGAGGTTTGTTTGAAGCTCATGTCCTGGAACATGCTTGGGGTCCAGTTCTTAGATGTTATCAGGTGTATAGGGGCCTAGGACGAAACTCAAAGAATGATTAACTTTCTTACCTCCCCCATGGAGTAGGAGCATAGCTTCTTTGGTTTACTTAGATGCAAGGTGAGATACAGAACATGAATAAATGGGGCCTCGCAGAAAAACAGCAGAAATAGAGCCTTTTTGGGGATGCCTGGGTCGCTCAGTCAGTTGGGTGTCTGCCTTGGGCTCAGGTCACGATCCTGGGATCCTGAGGTTGGGTCCTGCATTGGGCTCCCTGCTCAGTGGGGAGCCTGCTTCTCCCTCTGCCCATACCCCCTCATGCTCACTCACTCATGTGCTCGCTCTCTCTGAAATAAACAAATAAAATCTTTAAAAAAAAAAAAAAAAGAAAGAAATGGAGATTTTCTAAAATGGAGTCCCTTCAGTTTCCCTATGTCAGGTAAAAGGGTACATCAGCCTATAAAAATACTGCCTTAAGACCCTAGAAAGTCTGAAATGATGGAACTGCCGAACTGTAGAGAAACCCATTCTGAAAATACCAACATTTTGTGTAGTAAGGTCAATAAATGTCATTGAGTCATATTAACATCAATATTATCTAATGTGGACATTAGTCCTACTGAATCTTTTCTTTCCTCTACTCCCTGCCACCTACCCCCATAGCCACACTCCACAGAGCAGCCAGGCTAACTTTTAGAAATTAAAATCAGATTGTATGACCCCTTGCTAAAGCATTCCAAATGTTTCCCAACACTTAGAATAATATCCAAACATCTTACCATGTCCCGGAAAGTTCTAGATCATTTGTCCCTGCCTAGCTCTTCCACCTCATCTCCCTCCGTTCTCCCACATTAACTGGTCCCGGCACACAAGTTTCCAGTTTGTTCTTGAACACATCCCATCCAATTGGCCACTGGGCCTTTGCACTTGCACTTCCTTCTGTCTGAAATGCCTGGGGCCCTGCTCTTGGTCTGGTTTTATTTGTTAATTCAAGCATCTGTTCAGGTGGCACCTCCTCAGAGCGCTCTCCACAATCACATAGTCTACAATAGCTTTCATTCCCCCTCACTCTCCCATTCCTCCCTCAACACCCCATTCACATGTTAATCTTTCACCTTCACTCTAGAATATAAACACCATGAGTGCAGGAGCTTTCTCTGTCTCCCTGCTGTGTCTCCAGAACCTTCCGGAATACTTGGCACATAGTAGATGCTCAGTAAATATTTGTTGACTGAGTGGTGATACTAATTTCTTAACATTTTCCAGGCATTTTAGAGACACTATTGCATGGGGAAGATATTCGGAAACAATCTCCCTTGTGAAGGCAAGGAAAGCCTTGCTTCTCTTTAATTATTTAATTATCTTCAAAGCGTGGGATTTCAGGAAGATTAAAAATCTTCCTTATACCAGTTGTCACAGCTACATGCTCTCAGGCCCAAGCACAACACCTGTGACTCTGACACTGAGAGCTGGTGTCTGGCCTTGGGGTAGGATCCGCATAGCAAGAAAGCATCCTCAGACCGTTGCCACTGGCATCTTTTGAGCTTTTAATTAACAGAGTATTTTCTGTTTCTTTCTCATTCATGGTCAGGATTTTGATGAACTTGTAAGTGGGAGCTCTGTTACTTGGAGGAGGTTGGAAGAGTGCTTAGAGCGGAGAGGGGCCAGGGCTGCCCTTAGCTGCTGGTGAAAGAATCAGTGGTGTTCTGGCCACTTCAGCCGGGATCTGCGCCGTCTACACCCTGTGAGGGAGGATGGGGATGCACTGCTTGTTGGCTGCAGTGCGTAGCTGCACTTGCTGGGATGCTCTGCTTGCCAGACATTTCTGTCTGTCTACAGCATCTTTATGGACATGGGGGTCCCCAAGTTTTCAGCAGGGGAGGTCAGCAAGCAGCAGTTTGCTTCGATGTTTTGTCATTTGGGCACCTTCATGTCAGCATTTGGATTGCATCCAGGCTGTCTCAGCACTTCTGAACAACCAAGATCTGGAAATAGTTCATGCACAGAGCTGGCTTGCCGACTGAAGGCTTCTCAGCCGAGCAGTGGTGCGCGTCTGACTGCTCTCCACTCTGTGGCCCGAGGTCCAGGCCTGGCTTCTCACTGCCACCTGCTCTGGACCTTTCAGAGCCAGTTAATGTCTGGAGCAAAGTTCAGCGTTTAGATGCAGCACTGCTGTGAGACAGATCTGGGTTTGAGTCTTTACCGATGTATTTAAGCCGCCAAGCTTCAATATCTTTACTGTAAAATGATAACTATAATCTACCCCACAAGCTTTTTGAGAAGATTAAACGAGACACTGCATGCAATGTTTAGAATAGTAGACATCAGCTGTTATTATTTGGGTTCAAGTCTGTGTATGGCACCTTAACAAGCTTTCTGGGCCTTAGTTGCCTCATCTGTAAAATGGGGGCAATGCCTCGTGGTTGTATGACTATGAAATGAGAGTGTGGGATACATGGTCAAGCACTGTACAAATGCCAGCAAATTCCATCAATGAGCCGAGCCGTTTTCATTCCCGTCCACTCCCGCCATGAAGTTAAGTTGACTTTTTCACAAAACCCTACACATTAATATGTCATCTGTCTTACTCATTAAAAAATGTAGGAGTGTACAAATAGGGAAGGTTGTATGCAAACGTTGGGAAGCTAAAAAAGAAGCAGAAGAAGAAGGAGAAGAAGAAGAAACAGAAGCAGAGGAAGAAGCAAATAGCATTAAAATAATTATTGCATGAGTGACTGGACTATTGTTCCTTGGGGGAAAATATTTCCCAGTTTGTTTAGAATAGCAAAAAAGAGGGGAAAAAAGATTTGATGGTTATTTCTAATCTGTCTCCCCCAGGGAAATTAGACCTGAGTTAAGGGGTATTTTTCATAAAATCAGAGTCTAGTATAAAACTAACAAGTTAGAGAATTTCTGTGAGGCGAGCCTAAGGGGATTGGGACTGGGCTGTCCTTAGCATAGGGACACCTGGACTCACATCATTCCTGCCATAGAACTTCCTCTTCCTTGTGCTCCAGCCCACCGCCGCGGCCGGCTGGCACCTGGGTATGCCCATGAGGAGTCACCTCACCTAGCCGTGTTCCAGTCCCCCTTACAAGGACGTGCTGGGCTCACAGCTGATATGCTAACAGCCCTCTTAGCCCCTGCCACTCCCACCAACCCTCCTCACCCCTAGCAGTAATTGGTGCTGCTAGGAGGACCACCAAGGCAGCTGGGCACTTGTATATTAAAGCAGCCTGTTATTATATGTAAGGTCTGGTTTTTGTTTGTATTTTTTTAAAAAATTACACTGAATACTTTTGCAGGACCCTGACTCTTTTTAGCTTCATCTTGTGTCTTCTGTCTTATGGGCAGTTTCAAGGGTCAGGGGCATTTCTTATTTAAATCTCTCCAGTACCTCCTTCCTCAAGGAGAATCCTCTTCTCTGTAAGGAGGCTATTCCACAGGAGGCTAACTCTGTCCTTCCCATTCACATGACCCAGGACTGGTCACTCCATGTATCCTATGCTCCTGGCTATTGTGACTGGTTCTGACGATCCAGATCAAGCAAAGTTAGAATCTTCCTTGGATTTTTTTTCTAATGTTGTAATCAGCAAAAGCCTCTGGAGTTGTTAGGCTGGGAGGATTTCAGTCTGAAGTTGCTGGTAGCCATGGGATGAGGGCGTTTGAGAGACAGGAGATCCCTGATAGCCTTGTTTGCACACTGGATCCAGCCCTGCCTGAAGGCACCTAGCAGGGCATTATGTGAGCTAATAAATACCTTCCATGCTGCTTTTTTTTGAATGGGTTTCTGTCACTGCCAGCTGAAAACATCTTGATCAATACAGTTAAATTAGCCTTGTGTTTTGAAAATCTTGAAGACTTTCTATGATGGAATGAATGTGGTATAAAGAAATGTGAAATAGAGGGTAGCATGTAGGGTTACGTTTGGAATATCCTTTTAAAAGAACACCTCTCATTTACTTCACACCTACTATTTGCCAAGCATTTTATATACTCCGTCTCCTTGGCTTCATACCACCACCCTGCATGTTGTATTATACCCATTTTAGAGGGAAGAAAATTGAGGCTCAGAGGAACTAAGAGACTTGTCGAAGACCACTCAGAGAGGAAGTAGTAGAGCCAGGATTTTGCCCTCAGGGTTCTGGTCAAGTAATCTGTATCATACAGATAGATCTAAGTCTACTACTTACTCCTTCATGCAGCACTTACTGGACATTATCTCTTTGGCAGGCATGGGGTAGGCACTGGGGATATGAAATGAATAAGCTAGTGCCCATTTTTCAGCTGTTTACAATCCAGCGGGGGAGACCCCCACTAGGGTCATTATTATGAGTTGAATCGTATCCCCCCAAAGATGTCTTGAAGTCCTAACCCCTGGTACCTCTGAATGCAAGCTGCTTTGGGAATAGGATCTATGCAGATGTAATCAAGTTAAGATGAAATCATTAGGACAGGGCCTCATCCAATATGCCTGGTGCCCTTATAAGAGGGAATTTTAGACACAGAGACACACAGGGCGAGCACCATGTGAAGACTGAGGCAGAGATTGAAGTAATATCCTCTGTAACCCAAGAAACACCAAGGACTGCCCACTGCCACCAGAAACCAGGAGAGAGCCATGGAACAGATTCTCCTTACAAGCTCTCAGAAGGAATCCATCTTGCCAACACCTGATTTTAGGACTTCTAGCCTCCAGATACAGCCGTCCAGGGTTCCACCTCCAGGAACCTCTGTTCATTTGAATCTCGCCTAAGATTGCTCTGCCTGTGGCCCACCCAGCCGCTGCCCTGGGACGAGCCTCTGCAGCCAGAGTCCCACCCTCTCCATCATCACACCGGGACGCACCCTGTATGACGACTTCACCTGCCCTCTAAACAAACTCTGGTCCCGAAGGCTCCCAGGGGCCCCACTGTTTGCTCTGGACAGGGAAGTGCGGGGTTGCTGTGGTCAGCTAATGCCAGGGCGTCACCCATCCTTTATATTCCAAGGCTGTCTCTTTCCAGGATACAGGTCTCATGATTCCGCCTTTGTGATTAATGTTGAAGCCATTTCTTGATGTAGCGTGTTAATAACACAGTAAAGGCACAACAGGCTTTGGTGACGCAACATGACAGCACTTTTATCTGACCAGCCCTCACCCCAGCTCATTCCTGGGAGTCAGGTAGGCAGCGCAGATAGGCAAGAAGGGGCAAGAGGAGGGGAACTGCAGTGTGAATTAATCAGCGATTTGTCTAGGGTAGTGATTAGCTGTGATTTGGACCTGCTGCCTAGCATGTCAAGCATCGGCTCAAATTCCTTAGTTTTCAACTTTTTCACAATGCTGACAGGACTCTTCTAATGACGTGCTTTCACCTGCTGATGTGTTTGGAGGGCAAAATACCAACTCATTAAAAATGGGGACGCCCCTACCAGCTGAAGCCTTCCCTGTGGGTGAACTTCAACTTTCCACACTCCCGAAGGGGACAGAGTCAGTCATAATTATCTGCAAGTGGGTGTCCTCCTGTCAATACCTCAAGGTCAAGGCCCCAATTTTTCTTTTCTTTTCTTTTTTTTTTTTTTGGTACCCTTAAGAATGTTTAACAGAGAGGGTGTTTCTGGCCTGCTGGTAGGCTTGACTAAGTATAGAGATTAAATTCGGGCCACATTGTCCCTAGTTTATTAGGTATGGTGGTTAAGACTTTGGGCTTTGGGGGCTGGGGGCCAGACTGCCTGGATTAGGATGCTAGCTGGCTGTGTGACTTTGGGAAGGTCAGTTAACCTCTCTGAGCTTCAGTCTCTCATCTGTAAAATGAATTGTTAGAAAGCATCAATGAGGTAATATACCCGAAGTGCTCAGCATTCAGTAAAAAGACAGCCATGTTATTAACTGGTGACTGGCAGAGCACTGACTACCCAGGTTTATCTGGCTCCAGAGCCCAGGCTGTTGCCCATCTTGAAAGATCAGCATGACTTCCATTGGAATTCCCACCATGGGATGGTTTGTCACAACCAGACGCAGGATCAGCAGCCGCATGCTGTAGGAGCCACACTGGACATTGCTGCGTCCTTTCCAGAGATGCCTGAGCAGAGAGCCCAAGCCCCCAAACTCACAGCCAAGAAGCGCCCCCTACTCCCAACTAGTTGGTGATCCAGAAATCTCGGGAATGTCCTTGCCTCTTTGGGGCAGAAATAGAAGCTTTCCAGACTCCTTTCAGGTGTCTCTTCCAGGGCTTGTCAAAGGCCCATGTTGTAAGGACAGAAGAGCAAGAGAGAAGACTCATGTTAGGGTTTTATTCGGCTGCCTCCTCCTCCTCCCCCACCCTGAGGCACAGGTGACTATGGTATCAGACCTGGAAGCAGGGCTCCCAGCTACCCATCTGTATTAGTTTCTTAGGGCTGCCTTCACAAGGTACCACACACTGGATGGCTTAGAACAGAAATGGATTGCTTCACAGTTCTAGAAGCTGGAAGTCCAAAAATCAAGGTGTTGACAGGGCCAGACTCTCTGTGACAGCTCTAGGGGAGAAACTCTCCGTGCCTCTTTCAGCTTCTAGTATCGCTGGGCGTCTGTGGCCTTCTTTGGCTTGTGGCAGCATCCCTCCAGCTGCCCCATCCCCTTGTCCCCTTGTCTCCACATGGTCTTCTCTCTGAGCGCATCTGTCCACATGCCCTGGTTTCCTCTTTTTATAAGGACACCAGTCGTATGGGATCAGGGCCCACCCTAGTGACCTTATTTTAGCTTGATTACCTCAGTAAAGATTCTTTTCCAAAGAAGGTCGCATTCTGAGGTCCCGGGGGTTAGGATTTCAACCTATGTTGGGAGACACAATTCAATTCAACACACCATCTGTGCTGGTTAATTTTATATGTCAACTTAATTAGGCCACTGTGACCAGATATTTGGTCAAACTTCATTCTAGATGTTTCTCTAAATGAGATTAATGTTTAAATTAGTAGACTTGGAGTTAAGCAGATTACTCTCCATCCAGTCAGTTGAAGGCCTTAAGAGAAAAAGACTGACTTCCCTGGAAGAAGACGGTATTCTGCCTACAAACTACCTTTGGACTCAAACAGAAATCCTTCCTTGGATCTTGCAGCCTATCCTGGAAGATTTTGGACTGGTCAAGCCTCCACAATCATATGAGCCAAAATTTCTTTAAATAAACCCTCCCCCCATATATAAATACATAAAAATATATACATATATATCTGTTTATATATACATATGTAGACATATCTTTATCTACCTATCTATATATATACGTATATATATATAATACATATCTACCTATCTATATATACACATATATACATATAATACATATCTACCTATCTATATATACACATATATACATATTTTATATATATATACATATATATATATATGGCGAGTGAGAGACAGTTGGCTCTCTTTCTCTGTTGGTTCTGTTTCTCTGTTGGTTCTGTTTCTCTGGAGTACTCTGGAGAACCTGACGAATAGCCCATCCAAGGATCCGTGTAACCAGAGGCCCTCCCTTCAGCCTCAGGATTTGGCGATGGTGCTACAGTTATAGAAAGGCCGGCCACCCTCACCTGGGCAGCAGAGGAGCCTGGGGTGCCTCTCACCCACCTCACTGTAGACAAACTACTAGTCAATCACTGAACAAGCCTTTCTGAGCCTTCCATTTTTATTATTCCCTTAGCAGAGGAAGGTTGAACAGTCCCGTCTCAGCATGAACTGCCATAAGAGATGATGGGGAAGACATGAGAAGAAATTTCTTAGCCTCACAGGATAACACAGTTCTGGAGGCCTCTGTTCTATACAAGGAGTTGGAGCAGCATCACTCTTTTAAAATAATACACAACATTTTAAAGCCTATCATGCTGTGCAGTGTTTCGTTCACCTATTGCTGTGTAACAAACTGCCTCACGATTTGGTGGCTTAAAATTACAACTCTTTTATTTGTCCCTGACTCTGAGGGTCAGTAGCTCATGCTGGGCTCGGCGGGGTGGCTCTCCGAGAGTCACTTGGGCAGTTTCCGCCACCTGGCAGCATCCCTAGGTGTCTTAGCTCAGGCCGCTATAACATTGTGGTTTAAACAACAGAGATGTATTTCTCCCCGTTCTGAAGCCTGGAAGGTCCAAGATAGAAGTGCCAACCTATTCAGTTCCTGGTGAGTGCCCTCTTCCTGATTTGCAGAGGGACAATTTGCTGTGCCTTCTCATGGCAGACACAGAGATCACCTCTTCCGTGTTCTTAGAAGGGCACTACTGCCATTCTGAGGGTCCCTCCCTCATGACCTAATTACCTCCCAGAGGCCCTACCCCCAATACCATCGCACGGGGAGTTAGGGCTTCCACATATGAATTGGGTGGGTGGGTAGAGGGACAACTACTCATTTCCTAGCACTAAGACTAGATGTCCCAAGATGGCCTTACTCACACATCTGGCAGTTGGTACTGGCTGTTGGTGAGGCTTCTCTTTCCATTCAAGCTCTAATTTTCAAGATCATTAGCCAGGTCTTCCTTCCTTGCTGGTTCTCTGTTCTAAGGTGGCAGTGGAAGCTTCAAGGTCCCTTAAGGGCCTCGGCTCAGAAGTCACCAAAACACCACTCCCGTTGTATTCCTTTGGCCAAAGCGAGTTAGAAAGCCTTCCTATGTTCAAGGCAAGGAGGAACAGACGCCGCCACTTGGCAGGACGTGGTGTAAAGTGACGCAGCAAAAGGATGTGTATGCACTGATGTGAGGTTTCATTACAGCCAACTTTGCAAACAACCTCCCACGTTCACTAAGCAAATTAAATTGGTGAGTGTAAAGGGCGAGTTATATCTGGATAGGGAAGGTGACAGCACAATACTGATCAGCACCAGAGATCAGAGGGGCATCTCGGATGTGCAAGGATGTTGCTATATATTATGCCATTTGATTGAGAACCCAGCAGGGAAGTTTTCCGGACTCTGCCTGATTCAGAGTCTAGTCTATCAATTTTTTTCTGATGAAATTAGGTATTTGCCTCCTCTCAGTTACAGCACAGCCAGGAGCATCTGGTTGAGCCTGCTAACTTATGTTCTTAGATTTTCCTTGGCAGAAATTAATTTTTTTCCTTAAGAATTTTTTTTTTCTTTCTCGAGGCTGAGTCTTTGGGTTAATACTGGGGATCCACAATTCATAAATTTTTTCCTCTTGGTTCATTGTTTCAAAATGAGACTTTTAATAGATTCCAAAGACTTAATAAGAGTGCTGCCTCACCACATAATGAAGTTACCATGCACGTGGCTGACAGGTAATAATTTATTATTATCCTTGTCCCTGATAAGAGTCGTGCCATGCACAGTGGGTGCCTAATAAATATTAGCTATAACAACACAAGTGAAGGAAGAAAGTTTGTCCTTTTGGGTCTCAACCACCTGTCTATTGTCTGTTAATTTTATCAATTATATGTAGAGGGGAACTATAGCTGCGTGTCTTTATTATTGTTAGTTTAAATGTCCTAATTTATCCTGCCACCGTGTTTTGCTTGCTGTAGCAAGTCACAATATTTTTCTGTCCCTGCAGTGAAAGACTGCAGTAAGTTGATCTCGCTAACAAGAGGTAATTATTAGCTTCCTCAGGAATGTTACCGTATGTGCATTGCTAAGCGTTCCAGGAGGATTAATATTTCTATGAATTTTGGACAAGATGAGGTGGCAGCCAAGAAAGATAGGGCTATTTTAATACTTGTCCTTATACCATTTGCATACCCATCACCGGCAGTTTGTTAATGCCGCGTGTGTTTCGGTCTGTGGCCGATCGGAGAATTAATGCCCCTCTACCAACTAGTACACCCAATTCCAAAGTGAGAAGGGACAAGTCAGAACATTGGACAGTTCAGGCAGTCACGGGGTTTGCATTCAGGAAGAACTTGTGTGTAGGGTGATGCTTTTCTGAAAAGTCGGCTGTGATATGGCAGATTTGCAAGCACGGTTCATTGATGTTCAAGGGTTTCCTTCTCACATGAGCAGAGCTATTCTGGCATTTGGAATTGCAGATCCCCCCCCCACCCCTGCGGCTTATTTGTTTGTTTTTATTGCTGTTGGGAGCAGACAGGGGAAGGTGAAAGGATTTAAAATTCAGCAGAGGATTGCCAATAGTCAGAGGTCAGTGGGGCTGGGAAGTCTTTGGCAAGCTAAGGGTCCAAAAGAAATGGAAACCTCCTGAAACATCCAATCTCGTGCGTACATCGATTACACTGGACACCCTAACCAGACTGCATATATGGGTGTATTAAATACACTGAATTCTCTGAAGACATTTCTCATAAATTTCCTCCACTTAGGAAAACTTCAGGTAAACCGCAAGTAGGCAAATGTTGATCTATTAACTTGAAGTTGGAACTTGGCTGTCATTATTAAGCATTTGTGAAATGCCTAGTTCAGTCATTTATGGGTGCATTTGATCAACACACGGATAATTGTTGAAGGTCTCCTATGAGTCAGATGCGTGGTGGGCTTTGGGAAAACCAGAGGATTTGCAGTCCAGAGAAGGAGAAAGACAAGCAGACAGGCAGTTTCAATAGGATGGAATGTATGGTAGGACTCAGCGCACAGGGCTGTGTGCACGCACAGAGATGGCCCAGGCCCAATAGAGGGTGTCTGGGTGGGCCTCTCAGGAGAAAGGATCCTCTCAGGTGAGGCAGAAGGTGGGGGGAGAGGTGAGGCGGGAAGGGCAAGCGGCGCCATGTCTGTGGCAATCAGACCCATGCTGTGGGCTTTGGCCAGTTGGAGGCTTGGCGGCTATAAGAAAGGAAGTGGCACGACCAGGCGGAGCTGTTCAACACTACTGTGCTTGTAGTGAGGAGAGTGGTAGAGAGAGGTGTCTTAGGTTGGGTTGCCCAGAAGCAGAGCCTGAGACAGGCTTCTTGGGCAGACAGGTTCCTGAGGGAGTGCTCACACGTGAAACCTTCAGGGGTGTGAGGGAAATGTGCAGAGGGCAGGCAGGGATGTGGTCTAGCCTCAGCCTGACCCCACGGGAGCTCTGGGGCATGTGGGTCAGCCTCGAGCCTCATTCTCATGCAGTCCTGACGGTGGGCTGTCCCCAGAGTGGAGGCGAAACCTCTCAGGGCAAGTCTCAGGACAAGGGAACAGCTGTGAGCTGTTAGCCACCCCGGTCAGGGGACATGATGGGGCACCAGGAGCAGCTACTTCCAGAAGGAAAAGTGAGCAGGGTGTCCTCCACATGGGGGAGATTGCGGCATGCCATTGCTGGAAAGGAAAAGGGGAATCAGTTCTTCTAATGGAAAATGCATTAGGCGTTCTGAAGAGAGCTGCTAAATATGGGGTGAGAACTATAGGACATTACCGGCGGTTTGGCTGAGGGCGAGACCTAAGAGGTATATCCATCAATCACGAAGAAAAGAGGCCCACAATTCAGAATTAATCAGAGGTAAAGGGAGTGGGATTTGAGTAACATTGAGGGATATGTCAGGCAAGGCAGGGATGTGGATCGGCTAACATCCTGAAAATAAATAATTCTCTCCTATTTCCCTCTGAGGAGCACAAGGTAATCTGCAAACATTTGGAGGCAAGTTTTCACGGGGCTGAACTGCAGGCAAAGCTCCTACTGACTTCACAGGGAGGTCTCAGGGGACACGCAGCAAGGTGAGGCCTTGGTTCTGGGTAATTAAGACTTAGGGCACCCTGTTTAGCGCAGAAATCCCTGCTTGCATCACTGAAATGCAGCACCCCTGCAGCCTTGTAGCTTCTCAGTGGCCAGCAGCCGTTAGAAGCCCACTCAAGCCGTCATTACTTTTGCTATCCTTCACTTTCTGAAATCAGAGGATGACTTCACTTTAAGAGGGACAGTCACTTTCCAATCAGTGGAGTCAGCCTATTTTGGTCTGTGGCCTCAGAGTTGCCCACTGACGGTACGGTCGGTCCTCCAAGGGGTGGCAGGAGATAGGAGTTGGCAGAGATAGAGCCAAAATCCACCATTGCTTCTAGCACGCGAAATTCTCCCCAGACACACTACCTGTACTTCTTTCTTTTTACATTACTGTCCTTTTCTACTTCCCTTCCTGTCCCCTTCTCTGAGACACAAAAGTGCTCCTAGGTGGTCAGACCTGGACAGGAAAAAAATGTCTCTAGAACACTCTCCAGATCCCTGCGCTGGATCGGGGTGCAGAGGGAAGGGGTAAATGAATTAGTAGTTGTCTCTGAGGTTTCACCGTGCGCAAGAGACTGTGCCAGCAGTTAGGAAGGGGACTGAGAATTCTGTAACATGTCCCTGACCCTCCAAGAGCCTACAATCTTTTTTTTTTTTTAAGATTTTATTTATTTATTCATGAGAGACAGAGAGAGAGAGAGAGGCAGAGGGAGAAGCAGGCTCCCAAGGAGCAGGGAGCCCGATGTGGGACTCGATCCCAGGATGCTGGGATCATGACCTGAGCCGAAGGCAGACGCTTAACCATCTGAGCCACCCAGGCGCCTGAGCCTACAATCTTATAGAAGAGGCAGTTTAAAGGGGAAGAGGGAAACCATCAAATGCTACAGCAGGAGGGATGGGGCTCTGTAAGGGCCACAACAGGACCTGGAAGGGGCAGTGGCCAAATCCTTGAGGATGGGAAGATACAGAAGAAGGGAGAAGGCAAGAGAGGATTCCTAAGGAGGTGAGGGCTTATGGCACAGAGCCAGCAGAGGCTCAGAGAGACGAAACAGCTAAAGGAACCCCTAAGTGTTTACGTGGCTGAAACCAAGGCTGAAAGTGGGTAGGATGGTAAGAAATAATTATAATAACCAACATCGTTTGAATACTTATGGTGTGTGTTAAGCACGTTGCACTCTCTCTTTTATTCTTTCCCTGGAGTAGGCAAACTATGGCACGTGGGCCAAATCTGGTCCACACCTGGTTTTGTTTTTAGCCCACCAGCTGAGAATGAATTTTACAGGTGAACATTGACAATAGATTTTGATGATCAGGAACACTTAACTTTGAACCTTAATTAAGCAAAATGTTAACTCCCCCCACCCGACCCCCCTGAAAAGAATTTCACTATCTCATTAGCAGACCTGTATTATTCAAAAATTGTCCTTGATTATTATTATACTTTGAACTTTGTCAATAATATATGTTGTGGAAATTTATTTTCTCTCTAGTTATAGAAGTACCTACACAGTAGCCTTCATTTTGCATTTTGACCTACAAAACCTGAAATATTTACTACGTTGCCCTTTATAGGAAAAGACTGCCAGCCCCCATTCTTTCCAAATGCCCACAAGTCATCATTTTATTTAAGGATAAGGGGACTGAGGCACAGAGGATGAACTGATGGGACTCAAGTCACAGAGCTAAGATGGGGTGGGGATAGGGTTTGAACCCAGGTAGTCTTGTTCCGGGCCCACACTCCGAACCACACCTCCTCCCAGCGCTCGCAGAGCTCTGTGAAAGAAGCTAAGCACCTGAACTAAGTAAGGCAAGGAGAGAGGGACTGGAGGGGGACAAAACTGCCCGGATGTGGGGACCAGCAAGAAGGAGGAGGCTCCCCTGGCTGACCTGATGTGTGTGGACCTGCGCTCAGGCTATGGGCACAATGGGAGTAAGCCTTGTTCCCCAGAAAACAATTTCTGATCAGGGGCATCGGATTTCTGTCTTGAATGATTAGGCTTATTCACAGGGTTGCAGGAAATGCAGGAGAAAGAGGGCTGGTGGCCAAGGGTGGGACGGAGGGGACGTTTGTTTGGTTTGGACAGGTGGCGCTGGGCCGGCTCGGGGATAAATATGTGGAGATGCCCAGGAGGAGTGTGGGTCTCAGGGGCCAAGAGGAGAATTGGGGCCCCCATTGCTAATGACCCTCAACTCTGAGAATCAGAATTCACACACTAAGGGAAGAAATTGCTCCCTTTGTTAACAGGTATTGAAAAGTCTGCCTTCTCAGAATGGGGATGGGGACAGAACAGTTTTTTATTTTTGAAGCCTCAGGGTGGAGGGGAGTGGGGGCCATGGTTCTGGATTCAGGGGATCTGGGAGAAGGAAACATGGTTCTTTTTGAAATGAGTTATCCATGTCACCATATGACAGCTCGCGTCACACACACAAACACACACTACAAAGGATCTTAAGAGACATATTTTTAAAACTCCAGTGTGTGTATGAATTTACACAGAATTATCTGATCAGCTTCAGAGGCTGCTGACTTGAGCGTGAAGATTTCCAAGTAAAAGCAGAGGGGAAATGCTCAGTATAATCGAGAACACAAGGCGAATTTCCTTCCAGTGAAGTTTCAAAACACAAAGCAAGAAGCAGCCTCTGATTACATAATTCCTACCTGGGAAAGTAAAAATCTTTGATTATCTATGTATGTCCTGCCATACTTGGGGCCCAGAGGAAATCGGGCAAGCCTAAAAGAAACTAATTTCCACCCCTTCTCCCTCTCCTTTCTCTCGTTTCGTGGCCTCCGTAACCTTGACAAGCTGGCCTGCGTGCACCAGGCTGACTCAGAGTTCCACTGAGGCAGATGCTTCACCCAGGGGCAGGCGCTGCTGGGGAGGGAGAGACCGGGAGGAAGGGACTGGGGGCTGGTCTGAGTTGACCTAGCCCACTGAGGGGATTCTTAGAGACCTAATGTGTCCCCAAGAATTCACGGGGCAGATAAAGAGAAAAAGACGAGGCAGTGTGACATTTTAGAGGAAGTGAGGGTTTATCGAGGTCGGGGTGTGCCCTGAATTTGCAATGTTTGCCTTGGTTTTCCTTGAGGCCAGTCCTGATCTATAAGGTGCTTGCGGGCAAGTTATAAAAAGGTGGCCCTAAAAAAAAAAAAGTGGCCCGGCTGCTCTGTCACCACCCCAAGGCAAGCCCGAGGCGAGGACTAATGGTAGGGCAGGGAGAGGAGGCTCCCACCTGGTCCCCTAACTAATATGAGAATGAGATTTTCATGAGATGTCTTTCCAAGAGAAAATGCATGTGCATAAATACACAACAGCTGTGTAAACTAAAACAATTATCTCTCCTTGATTTGAAGGGAGCATATAATGTAGGTAGAGGAGAGATTTGTATATTTACCTCTGAACCTGATTTGATTTTAATATCATTCTGTCACTTATGAACAGTTCCCAAGTGACTTGTCAGGAAGAGTCGCTTATTAAGCTGCTGAAAGTATCTTAGAAAAATAGCAGACGGCGTAAACTGTGACTCATTCCACGGAACCCCGGTGGCCCTCAGCACTACCGGTTTCTGCACGGAGTTAAGAGTTGTGCAAACACGCGTTCCTGCTCTCCTGGGTGGTCAGTGCTAATCCCAGCGGAAGGAAGAGTCACAAGGCACAGCCTGGTCTGAAAGGGTTTCGCAGCCCAGTGGGGAAGGAGCAAACAGGTGTTTAAAATATGAAACAAGATAAGGTCAATCAGAAGCAGCCACCCCGAAGTTGTCCTGACAATGTATAGGTCTGTCTAGGGTGCGATGGACGGGAACAGAGAAGAGCAGACATTAACCCAACCTCAGGGTGCCAGGGAAACGTCAAGGCAGAGACATCTGGACGATGTCTTCAAGGATGAATATGAGTTTGAACGCAGCAAAGGGAGTCTCGGCACGGGCAAAGGTTTGGGGACAGGACTGTGCCCAGCTAACAAGGACACAGGGAGGAATTCTGCAGGGCTGAACAGCCTGGTGTATGCGAGAGTGACAAAGAATGGGAAAGAAGGCAGGGTAACCGAGCCAGACCCCCAGGGACTGTGAGCCCCGAAGGTCGTCAGGCTGAGAAAGGTGCAGATTGGTGTTTTAGATGGACTCCTCTGATGGCCTCCCATCTGCAGAGCTGAGGCTTCTCAATGAGATCCGCCTTAAGCTTGATACATTGTGGTGGTGGTGGTGTTTTTCTCACTGACTCAACAAAGTAATTCACTTCTAAAGTGTTTGGCTTACTCTCAGGGGGTGTTTATACCCTAAAATGCACTGCAAACTATGACCTGTGGGTGGTATCTGGCTGGCCACCTATTTTTATAAATAAAGTTTTACTGGAACAGTGCTGCATCATTCCATTCTCTGTTGTCTATGGCTGCTTTTGCACCATGGCTGATTTTGAAGCAGAGTTCAGTGGTTGCAACCGATGACCCATACGCCTGAATTATTTATGATTTGGTGCTTTACAGAGAAAATTTGCTGACCGTTGCCCTGAAGTCTTTGCCATCTCTCCCATCAGACCAGAAACCGAGAGATAACTGTAAAGGCTTGGCTCATTACTTTCTGTGCTGTTTACCTCTGCCTTTATCAAGTGGCCAAATTCAATGGCCAACAGTGGGAAACAGAGTGGAGAATCACGCACAGAAGAGGCAATAAGATGATAAGCACCAGGAAGCGGGCAAATCTGGCCAAACCATGCCATTTCTGCTTGGCAGGGGTCCCTAAGTCTGAGATCAGCAGCGTGCCAGGAACACCAGGTATATTGGTTTCAGCAGAGTTTGAAAACCTTTTATCATGTCCTTACAGGCAGGACAAAGCTGGCTAAGTGGTTGGGTTGATGGTCAAACAATGGCCCCTCAATGTACAGACCACTGTGCCGACATCAATCTTAGGGTGATCTCTTACATGTTCCCGCAAGACTCTAGACTTACTCATCCTCTCCTGTTCAGCAGTTTTATTGGCATCAATAAATCTGTCCTTTGGTGTTATCAATGTGGAGTTAGCCCATCGCTGGGGGATGGGGGGCAGCTCATAATTGGCATTGATACGTCAGCTTCCGTGTTCCAAAAAATTCTTGAAAATCTTGAGCAGTGACCAAAATGTGCTGTCTGCCAGAGAAGCAGTTTCCCCTAACTGAGGAATATGAGGCTTTAGCAGGTCCAGCTCTAACATCCATGGGCCCTGGGGCAAGAGTACAGTGGAGGCCAGCATGCCATACCCCCAAATACTTAGAAGTTCTAAATCAAGCTCACAAACAGCTAGACAAAATGTGTTCTATCTTCCTACCTTGACAAATACACCTTCTTCACCACCTAGAAGCCCAGACTCAAATTCTGATTTCACTGATTGCTGGGGGTTTTAATGCTAGAACATGGCGGCATGGAGAGAAGCAGCCCTACCCCCGGCCCCCAGCTGTTGACCCATCTTCTCCTTTCTGACCTGCTCTTAGATTCCTCAGCAGCTGATCTCCAGTTACTTCCTCTATACTGCTTTGCCAGTTAGAACTGTCTTTTGGTGTCATTTATTGGGCTCTGCCCTCTGGCTTCTATACTTATACCCAATTTCTGCCCCCACTGCTGATTAATCTGTTTCCAGTCTCTCCAGGTAACCCCAGTTTAGTGCTTACATTTGGCACAGTTCCCAGGCAATAGCGTTCCTGATAGATTCTTCCCAGGGCTAGGAAACAGAACTTGGCCAACCTTCTTCTACCTTCCAGCTCCCAGGTCTTGTAGGATAACTCCTCTCCCCCACTGTCACTGGAGCCAATGCTTCTTGAGCTTAATTACGAAGAATGAACACATACTTCAGCAAACTTGAGGCTACTGGGGGTGGGAGGTAGTCCCACCCACAAGTAATACATTGCTTTCAATGCTTGCGTTTTTATTTTCAAGGGGTCACATGCTTTAAGAAAAGGTTTCAGTCATTGATACATGATTATGTATAACATTCCAAGAAGTACACAAAACAAATACACAGCTCAATGAATTATCACAAGGCATTTGACCACCAGGTAAACAAATACCCAGGCAGCGCCCCCTCCACCCCTTTGTACTTCATTATCTTCTTCCTGAAGGAAACCAACCATTATTTTTTTTAAGATTTATTTATTTATTTTAGAGAAAGCACGAGGTTGCGGGGAGGAGTGGGGAGGGGAGAGAGAGAGAGGGAGGCAGACTCCGCACTGAGCATGGGGTTGGATGTGGGGCTGGATCTCACAACCCTGAGATCATGACCCTGAGATCCTGACCTGAGCCAAAATCAAGAGTCAGATCCTTAACCAACTGAGCCACCCCGGTGCCCTGAAACCAACCATTATTTTGACCACTGATGCTATTGTTCAGTTTTGACTGTTTGGGGATTTTATGTACATGGAATCAACCACTATTCCTTTATGCAGGTCTTCGTCCACTCAACATGTTTTTGGGATTCACCTATGATGCTTTGTGTAGCTCTCATCTGCTCATTTTCACTTCCGTGTGTCTATTACACAAGTACACCACAATTTATTTATGCATTTTATTGTCGATGGGCATGTAGGCTGTGTCCCATTCCTGGTTATTATGACCGATACTGCCTTGAATATTCTGGTAAATATCTGTAGTGCTCCTGGGCATGAATTCAGGACTGTGAATATCTAGAAGTGGACTGCTGGATCCTGCGTTTTGCCTATCTTCACTTAGTACTTCCAAATAGTTTTCCAGAGTGGTGGAACCAATCTGTACTCAGTCCATGAGAATTCCTGGGGATCTACCTTTTCACAGGGTTTGTTCTCGTTGTTCTTCTCCATGATACAGCCGTGTTTGTTTCCATGTTGAAAAATGATATACATTTTATGCCCAATAGGGGAAATGATGTTTCTGGACGATGTACCAAGTTTATCTTGAGGTTTCACCTGTCCAAGTTGCAAGAGTTCAACCAAGCTGACCTCTTAGATCTTCTTCATTCAGAGTCATGAACTTCTAGGCTTTCATCAAACTGTTTAATATTCATGGAACAGCTCTGCCCGGCATAGCACCTGAGTCATATTGGCTGAATGTGAAGAGGATTCCCTGCTGAACTTCAATCCATTTTGCCAAGATAGTATTTATCTGAACAATCTTATTTTGATTACATGTTCATCTATTTGTCACTTAGATAAGCTTCTAAGTCCCTGCAAGGAAATGGACCATATACTTCCTTAATACATACCTTTCTCATCTATAAGAATTCTTGGGACCCCATGGGGAGCAATCAGTATTTGCTAACTGACTGACTGGCTCAGTGTAGCTTAAAATCCATCTTTATTTTTATATGATAGTTTAAGTGATTTAATGAGTGGCTATCACTGACAAGGCACTTGGGGACTGTACATAAAATGACACAATAATATAAAAATAAAGCTGTGCTCAGGGACATTGCTCTTTATACTAGAGGAGACAATTCTTCCTTTGGTCAAGTGCAGTTGTTTTCATTGATAAAAGTTACGTCAGTCCACATTCCCTTCGACTGCCTTATTTGAATCCTTCCCAAATCAGGAATCATATATAATATTCATTTCAGCAATGAATATGCAGGAAGTGCTGCATCTCTTTATTTAGGGATTTTAAACATTGCAGTCATGTTCATCATGGTGACTATAGGCTTTTATATCTAAGACAGACTCATTTCGCAAAGTCATATTTAAATATCTCAAGCGCTAGTGTTGGCCTCTTGGGTATTGCACAACATACGACTGGAGAAGGAAGGTTGACCTCACCCAAAAACTGTAAAGAAATGGCGCAGCTGTGAATATTTCACGTTTAGGAAGCAGTGGGATGAGGGAGAAGAAGAAAATTCTAGGAATTCTAGGGAAGCTATGTTTGCAATGAGAATCTGGATGTTGGTTTCATCTTAGAGCAATGTGGGAGTTGTTCTCTAACTTAATGACGCTCTAAGTGAAGTATACAATTTTTTTTTTCATTTGTATGTTTTGTAGGCAAGGTTTCTCTTCTGCTCCTTTCAATAATCTAAATACCAAGTGCTGACAATCCAGATGCCACACATACAGTTTCATATCTATGGCTCTGCTCTTGATTTTAGATCTTAGGATTGTTTCATTCTTTCATTCGTTCGTTTTTTCATTTGTTTGTTCATTTGTTCATTCATTCACTTGTTCATTTGTTTAATTAGATGGTCAGGCAAGAAATACCCAGTACCTACTATATGCCAAGTGTTGTGTTTGGTGCTCAGGGAAAAGTGATGTGTCCTAACAGACACTATTCAAGTAATTGTGAAGCTGCATCAGTGTGAAGACTTTAAAGGAGGAACATGGTATGATGGAAATGTGTATTAGGGGATTTGACCTAGAGAGGTCAGGGAAGTGTCCTTGAGGGAGTGATGCCCAGGCTGGTATCTGTTAAATGAACAGGTGAGTTAACTAGGTGGAGTGGGGGAGAGGGGAGAGGAGCTTGAGGAAATGAGAACAGCTTGTGCAAAGGCCCTGTGGTGGGAGAGAGTATGACTTACATGAGGATTAGAATGAAGGTCAGTGTGGCAGGAGTAGAGTGAGCAAAGAGTGTGGGCAGGACCTTGTGGATCCTAAAGGAGCTTTGCCCTTAAAAGGAAAGTTGACACATGGGGGAGGATAAGTGGAGGACAGGAAGAGATCCCATTTCATAGTGTGGGCTGTGGGACTCAGATAGATGAGGAAGAGGGTTTTAGAAGTTCTTATTCTTGCCTTTACACAGTTCCTGGTCAGCAGCTTGACTCAATTACAGGTGTCCCCCGACAGCTGTGAGCTGTCAGGCAGGCTGGTCTCCCAGGCCTGAGTGGATAATAGGGAGGATACTCAGGGGTGGCAAAGGGACACGCTCCACTGGTCCGGATCTGCTCTCTCCTCTGAGCACAATGAGCCATTTGGGCAGGAAGCTCGTGCTTGCTGCTTGCAGATCTGAATGGGTTTAACTGTAACGTCCTGACAGGAAAGCCTGGTTTCAACTTTAATAGAACACAAGGCACCCAACCAACTGGCATAATCTCTCCCCTGAAAGGTGATGCGTGGCCTTTGTGTGCTGGGGCTTCAATTTACAACCGAGATTAAACACAGATGAATTCAAAATATAAACTTTTTGACACCATTTATAATGCTAATAATAAAATGCATCATAATAGCATTTTCATCCTCCAGGTAGTCAACATTCGGAGATTCAAAAGATCTGAAAAAGTATTTTCGGTTCAAGCTATTATAATGCCTAGCATTCTAAGGCAACAATAAATCTTGGAGGGGCAGAATTCTGGGCAGGGGGAAGGAAAGGGAAAGGTAACTATGTCCTGAACTTTGACTGTGATTGTCATGGAGCAGGATTTCTCAACCTTGGCGCTATTGACATTTTGGCCCAGATCATTCTTTATTGTGGTGGGCTGTCCTATGTATTATATGTTTAACAGCATCCCTGGCCTTTGCACATTACACGGCAATAACACACCACCCTATCTCCCAGTGTGACAACCAAAAACGTCTTCGGTCATTGCCAAATGTCCGCTGGGGAGCAAAGTCACCCCCCACACTTTGAGCCACTATAATACAGGAGTTATAACAAATACACCTAGTGTAGACGGTTTTGTGAAATAACAATAAGCATTGCCAACAATTTAAAGATTTACATAAAATTTTAAAAAATATTACACAGAATATGGCTAGAGGATTTTCAACCTAAAATCAGCTTTCCTTCTCAAACTAGTTAGACACATAGCATATATATGAAAATGACCACAGGCAAGCCTTCCTCAAAACTCCCAACAAAGGGGCAGATCCTTTTCTGTTCGTTGAAGGGAGCTGAGCTTGTGATTCTGCAAGTCAACTTTTAAATTTTAAGTTTGAAATGCACATACGGCTTTCCCATTTCTTCCTTTGCAGAGGAATAATTAAAAAAAAAAAAAAGGAACCGGTTGTTCGATCTCTGTGCTCTTGAGACTTTAGACATTTCTCCCCAGCTCAGTTTTGGTGGGGAGATGGGAAGGTATTAAAAGCTCTCACACAATCATTCGAATGCTTAACTGGACTCTGGAGGAATTAGAAAAGCTGTGTAAAATTTCCCAAGAGGGTGAAGTCTCTGACAGGGGTCCGACGCCCCCGTCCTCTGCGGGGACAGTCACCCCTGGCTAGCTGGGCTCCTGCCGCCCAGCTGACTGAAGGTGCTTGGCTTGCAGCCTCTTTACCATGCTGTGTGTGAGTGACCTTGAAAATTGGCTAAATCTCCTAGGATCTCCACTGTCTTTTCTCTGAAAATAAAAATAAAAGCAGTGACTGAATCCCTTGTCCGAGTGTTGTGAAGTTTAATGAGATCACAGTCGGGGGACCCGGTGTTATCATTTGAAGAGTGTTACTTCTCACTTCCGAGGCTGCCAGGCTTTGTCGGTATTTTGCCTATTTTCTTTTTGTTAAATTGGTTAGGTAGGCAGATGTTTCTTTTATATAATTGGAGAGGCAGGATTTAGAAATGTCACGGAAGTACCTGTTAACCACCCTAAATTTAAATCTGGTGAGTTGAGATTAGACATACACAAGTTTCAACTTATTTTGTGTACATAAAAAATAGATGAATTATGTAAACTTATTATATATACAAAGTAAGTTTAAGCTCGCCGCTAATATATGTCATTGCTCTGTATATGCAATATATAAAACAGATTCAAACTATATATGTATGTATGTTATAGATACAGCAAATATCACTGAATAGATTTCACGATGTGAATAATAATAATAAAAGACTGCCTAAAATATTGGTAATACCATGGCTTACACAATTTGAAAAGGCTTTTGGTATTTCAGCTTAGAAGGTATAAGCAATCTGTACTAAAAATGTGAATGGAGTTAGAAGAATTTAGTTGGTGTGAATAACAGAAAGCTCTGGACAGAAGTCACTCCAGGCAGCCTGCCTATTTATCTTGTGGAAGGAGAATTTATCTATAGCCCCTGGAGGAATACGAAGAGAGGGCTTGTCTTGTTGTGTCCGGTCGTGTTTTGTGGTCTATGCTGCGCAAGGAGGAGGATTAGGCAGGAAAATGTTGGTTCGTTTACATTAAAGCTAAAGACCGATCCCTGACTAATGTTGAAATGAACCAGATAGACTGGGGTTAGTCCAAGGGGGAAAGCAAATAAGAATGGGAGACCAACATCCCTGAAACTGGAGCATGATTTTGGAACATTCCAGTGGCAGCAGCATGGGATGTTTGTCTTATGGAAGGAGGTGGGAGGAGAGGCCTGTGAGTTTTCAATCCTGACACTCAGAAGTGTGTGCCCTGGACAGTAAGACTTTCCTCCCTGTCCAAGCTGATACTAATAACCTCACATTTGTGTCGCTTGCAAAGCACATCCCCGGCCACCATTTCCTTGAATCCTCAAGACAATCCTGAGACTGGCTGTCATCATTTTCAATGGATCGAGCTGGCTCAGGGGAATTGCTCAAAGGCCCTCATCTGCAAACTGGTGGAGAACCAATTCTATCCCACACACCAAGTTGCTTCTCTTTAAGAAAGAAAGAGAGAGAGAGAAGGAAGGAAGGAAGAAAGGAAGGAAGGAAGGAAGGAAGGCAAGCAGACAAATGCTCTTTACAAAGAAGGTAAAATAAAATAAAAATTGAAAGCCATCAGGGTTCTAGGTGCAGTTTGGAATCAATAGAGTGGTTTTATTTGCTTCTAAAAACGTTTCTTCTCTTAGGCTTGCCACCCTTCCCTTTTTTATCTTAATTTCCTGCCGGTGGCCTTGGGCTAAGGCTATCTTCCATTTTAAAAAAGTAAGAAGGCCTGTCTTGTTTTTCCACGGCTCTCTCCCACACTGAAACTTCCCATAGGTCAGTTGGCCACATTTCTACATTAGCTGTCGGGTGATGGTCGCCTGGCCATACGTACATGAACATGGCCTCTCCAAGGACCAGGTCTGTCCTCCTGCGTGGGTGGAGTCCACTTTACTAGTTTTAAGATGCAGTGAACAGAAGTCCGTTCCTGTAACTGACCAAGAGGGCTTGACCCCTGAAGGCAGGAATCTCCTGGGGAGTATGAGGCTGCCCTGCTCACCCCACAGCCAAGCTCACTGCCTCCCAGCAGCTGCGGCTTTTACTTCTTGCTGTTTTGTTTTTCTTTTCTAATTCCCTAAGTTTTTTGTTTGTTTTTGCCCTCCACCGATCTGGCAGAGACTCACTTCTTGTTGTTTTGTTTTTCTTTTCTAATTCCCTAAAGTTTTTTGTTTTTGCTCTCCACTGATCTGGCAGATACGTTTATACTTTCCAGAAAGGTGTTTAAGCCACTTGTGTTAAAGGTATTTTTTTTTAAAATAATGTCCTGTCAACAATGCAAACGATGCATTGAGAATATAATTTCAGAAAATAAAATCAGAATCCGTTTAAACACAACTTACTAAATGTTATTGCTCATCGTTTGGCATTTGGTCTTTGCAATTTCATTTTATTTAATGCCACTTTTGATGTTCTTGATTTGAATTATTTCTTTTTTTTTTTTTTTTAATTTTTATTTTAAGTGAGGTCCCCAGCCAATGTGGGGCTTGAACTCACGGCCTTGAGATTAAGAGTCGCATGCTTTTCCCAACTGAGCCAGCGAGACACCCCGATACTTCTTAACTTTTATTTTTATCTTGAAGGCAGTATTTTTTTTTAAATGCACTCCATTTGACTTTCTTCTGCTAACACCCTTCCTGGCTCAGTCGTTGAGCGTCTGCCTTTGGCTCGGGTCATGATCCCAGGGTCCTGGGATTGAGCCCCACAACGGGCTCTCCGCTCAGCGGGAAGCCTGCTTCTCCCTCTCCCACTCTCCCTGCTTATGTTCCCTCTCTCACTGTGTCTCTCTCTGTCAAATAAATAAAATCTTTAAAATATATATATATATACTGGATTTCTATATAAGTCACCTCAATTTATGTGTCTGCCTGTTTGTCCCTCTATGTATCATCATTTATCTGATTAGCAAATGCTGCTTACTCTGAAAGGTGCTAGGACAGATCACCATAGTGACCTTAGTCCCCAGAAGATGTATTTTGTTATGTGGTCACTGGTGGGTATCACACGGGATTGCCTCTTCAAAGTGAGACACATTCATCACTCACCAACCCGCTGGTCCTTTTCTGGAGTAATTTTGTTCCCTCTCCACTTCACTCAGATTTGAGAGAGTTAATTATTTAATATGTTTGCAAAGCACATTGGGTTCCCTAGAGAAAGTGTGCCACATAAATATATATAAATGAATAATTAATTAAAGTTTAAGCAGATTACTTGGTGAGTTCTTCCTTAACTGCCCCATTTTCCTAACGAGGTGTTTTGAAGTTCTAATTTCCTTTGGTTTCTTGCCCCTCCTTGTTTCCGGTGTCTTCTCCTTCTTCTTCTTAATTTTCTTCTGTTTAATTCTTTCCCCCCTCTGTCCATTCTATCAGTGCCTACCATATTGCGGACACTCGGTCAGTCAGAGTGATTTAGCGCCAGATCCACAGGTAAAAGCCTTCATTAACTTCAACGGGCATCATAAGCTCCTCGGAACTCTAGGGTGAGATTAATAATTAGATAATGATTCTAACGCGCTGTGAAAACGAGAAGCCAGGCTCATGAAAATGCTGAGCACGGTGTGATCAGTAGTCAAGAAAACCCTTGTTTACTAACCCCTTTTCCCTGATCTGTTTCAAGTGAAACAAGAGATCCCTGATACTCTAAAAATTAATATAAATCAAATCAAATCCCTCCTACCATCCCAGCTCTTCTCAAGGGCTAGAACAAAACACGGAGGTTGCAATTGAAGAGCACGATTTGGAGGTTCGTTGGATTCTCTTTGAGGGAACAGCAGACTAATTTAGATTGCGTTTGAAGCAGAGACATAATTGCTTATCGAATGTTGACGTCCAAATCCTAGTTATTCCTTTACCAGCGATTAAGGGGAATTGGGGAACAGTTCACGTCCATCCTGCTAAACCTGACCCAGTTTATTTACACTGTAATCTTACTTCAGAGCATGAGAGGTAAAATGAGCTGCTCTTATCAATTAATAGCTGGAGAAAAAATTAGATTTCAAGTTCAACATAAGAGCTATTTATTCCAAAGCACCTCAGAAATGAAGAGGGGCTCCCTATTACGCTGGAGGGAGGGGCTCTGGGGGGCAGGAGTGCTGAAGAGAATTTTTTTTCCTTTTCCTCTTAAGAGTTTGAATTACTGTGCAATCTTGGATTTTCTAGTGACCTGTGTGAAAGCCCTGGGGCTAAAGAAGACCTATAATGGATCTATTTCTGAATTGTTCAGCAGTATTGGAGTTTAAAACAGCAGTTGTGGTACATGCATATAATGAGGCCAGTGCTTCCTTCTTCATCCAAGAGGGCATTGGTCACAGCCCTTCAACGCCGCTCAAAGTACAGAGGAGAGCAATCTCTTCCTCAGCCCCCTCCAGAATTCTCCAAGGTAGCAAGTTCTATCCTGAGCAGAGACCGAAGTTGCTCTAAGGATCTGAGATACCGGGTCAGCGGAAGACCCTACCCTTGCCCCCAGATCTCCCTGTCCTGCTTTGCCTGCCCCAACCTTCAGTCCCACATTCCACAGTCAGAAATTCGTGTCCCTGGGTTCAGGCATTGTTTCATATTCAAATACCCCCGGGAGGTAGAACACATTCTAGTTATCAGTGATTAATAATTTAGTGTTCATTCGACAAACATTTGTTGTTTGTTGAATTTATTCATAACGTGAATTAATCAGAGTCAGGGAGTGAGGAGGTGTGTTGGAGTTCGGTGCTGCCTTCCTACTGGTAGCCCGACCCCTCTGCCCCTCAGGAGGCGTGGCTGGAACACCAAGTGGCTGGATTAGACCCTCCAAGCTGCTTCCAGACCCAGCATTGCCTACCTCTCAGACAGTTCAGGGATGGGCACAGACCAGACAGTGGGGATGGACAGGGATGGTCCCTGGGCATGAGGACATTGGGGGAGAGAGCCTGAGACATAATGGAATGAGCATAGAAACTCATCAGAGGGCTGGGGTCTTTGATTTGCTTTATATCAACCTGCACCCTTGGATCTGAGTTCTAGAGCTCAGCTCAGATTCTGGTATGCAGTAGGTACCCAAAGACATTGCATTAAAAAGTATAGGAAAAATGACAACACCTATATATTAGTTTTCTAGGGCTGCTGAAATGACATACCCCAAACTGGAACAGAAATTTGTTGTTTCACAGTTCTAGAAGGTAGAAGTCTGAAATCAAGGCAATGGCAAAGCCGTGCTCCCTCCACTAGACAAAGATCCTTCCTTTCCTCTTCCAGCTTCTGGGAGCCCCAGGTGCTCCTTGGCTTATGGTAACATAGCTCCAATCCCTGCCTCTGTCTTCATATGGTCTTCCTTCTGTGTCTTCACATTGTCATCCCTCAGTGCATGTCTATGAGCAAATGTCCATCTTCTTGTAAGGACACCGGTCCTATTGGATCAAGGCCCACCCCACGATCTCATCTTCACTTGACTACATCTGCAAAGACCCTATTTCTAAATAAATATTTGCAGGCACCAGGGGTTAGGACTCCCAATGTATCTTTTTAGATAGATTCCGCCCATAACAGGATTATTTCATGGGATTCCAAGGAAATTGTTGAGACAATGAACTGATATACGGATGTGAAATGTCTTGGGGATTGGAAAGCATTTATGCAAAGGTGTGATAAAGAATTCAGCTGGGATTTGAGCCTGGTCCTTTCTGCTAACCTTTCGGCTACCCACAGAGCCATTCACTATGGGGACTCAGAAGTCCAGTTTAGGGGTGTGAAGACAAATGAGGGGAAGAGTATAGAAAATGAGGTCAAGGACTCAAGGATGAAATTCACTACCTTCATAGGGTTGCCTGGGTTCCAAGTAAGGGAGGTGACCTCAAATACCCCATGTGCTAACCC
Organism: Neomonachus schauinslandi; assembly: GCF_002201575.2. Classification (NCBI taxonomy): domain Eukaryota; kingdom Metazoa; phylum Chordata; class Mammalia; order Carnivora; family Phocidae; genus Neomonachus; species Neomonachus schauinslandi. The sequence goes on from NC_058404.1 coordinate 183,064,827, forward strand.
AGTCTTCCCAGGATAGGACCTACAGGCAGATAATGCCTGTTCACTGAGGTCATAATTGAGTGAATGGAAATCACTGATTTACACTCAGCTGTATGTTTTTTATTATCATAGACTTGTAAGGTCACTTAATGAAGAAAAGCTTTAATAAGCACCAGGAAGACATTAAGCATTGCACTATTCAGAAGACAGATATGGTTCCTGACCTCCCAGAGCATGGGTTCTAGAGGACACAGACTGCCATGTATGTATTTTACATGTTTTTTTTTTTTCCTTTTCCTTTTGGGGGGTTAGCACCAGGGAAGTGTTGCATTCTTAGGAACCACAAGTCTAATTTCCAATTCTGGGCTGAATAGTAATTTTTCCTGAAGGTTTGAATAAATCATCCAATCTGCTTCAGTTTCAACTATTTTCAGCATTTCTATTTTAATCATTAATTTTGGCTGCTTAGGACCCCGGAGACACTGAGCCCGTTTGTGACTTAATTTGGGATGGGAATGAGGCAGGAGGCAGAAGATGCGCTGAGAACCAAACAAGAGAAAATGGGCTTGAGCTACGGTCTGAAAGATTTGGGCCAGATGCAAGAACACTTTCTCGTTAGTGATAACTGCAATATTTGGTTTGTTCTAGCAAGGCAAATTATAGAATTTGCACAACTGTAATTTTGGTAAAGACAGGAGAGATTCTCACGTAAGGAAGATAGTTTAATTTTCATTCTGATTTGACCAAAAGGAGATGAGTCAGATGAACTATCCATTCAGGTAAATCATAATACTCAAGATAATAAGAAGGGCACACAATCCATCCTGCTCCCCTTTTTGCTTTGAATGCCAGGGAGCTCAAAGCTAACAATACCGTTCAATTATAAAAGTAATATTAGCCTAGGGCACTGTTTCAGTTACCCATTGCGGTCAACAAACTACCCCTAAACTTAGTGGTTCAAAACAACAATTTATTTTTACCTTTCATGGTTCAGCGAGTTGACGGGACTCAGCTGGGCGGGTCTTGCTTGAGGAGTCTCAAGCAGTTTTAGTCAAACGGCGACAGGTTGGAGTCATCTAAAGGCTTGACTGGGGTAAATGTTCAGGATGGTTTGCTCTTCACATGTCTGGCCCACATGATGGCCGGAACGGCTGGAAGCCAGCTGAGCATCTCTCTCCCTCCACATGGCTAGCTTGGACTTTCTCAGAGCATGCTGGTGGTCGCAATTGACAGGGCAGCTGGCTTCCCCCTCCACGGGAGAAATAGTGGGGGGAGTACCCTCCCCACCCCAGGGTTATCATGGAAATGTGCTTCACGGGTGGGGTCGTCTTTGGAGGCATGCCACCACAGGTATTTATAAACCTTTTTCTATTTTTCATAATTTTTAAAAGAGATTTATTTATTATTTTTTAGAGAGAGAGAGAGAGAGAGAATGGGTTGGGGGGCAGAGGGAGAGAGAAAAGAATCTCAAGGAGACTCCCTGCTGAGCACAGAACCTGATGCAGGACTCGATCCCACAACCCTGAGATCATGACCTGAGTCAAAATCAAGAGTCGGACGCTTAACCGACTGAGCCACCCAGGCGCCCCTCTATTTTTCATAATCTTATAAGGGGTTAATCTTTCTTTGTGAGCCGTTTTTGGAAGTAGACAAGTGTGAATAATATACAAAGAGTACTTTATTCTTGTCTAGGGCTTGACAAGCTGCCATGTGCCCTCACCCATGCTCCTTTGATGGCCTTCCCAATGCCACATCAATGATCAGATTGGTGACTTTATCCCCAATTTAACAGAGGTGGAGACTGAGGTTCAAAAAGGATTTGTGACCTGCCCCAAATAACATAGCTAGGAAGTGGTGGGATGGCCCTGGACAGATGCTTTGACACGATAGTGTGTGTCCTCAAGCTCCCCAAGGCCCTGACTGACACTTAAGCTTCAAACCCACGTATGACTCTGCACACACACCCCCTCCCCCCACTTCAGGACACCTGCAGCTTCTCCACCACCCGTTGTCACAGGAGGAATGGAGCGTAGTGGTGGAAGCTGGAGTCCTTGAGCAAAGCTGCCTGAAACCAAACCGGCTTGTCCACCTCATGACCATGGACCTGGGGTCTTTCAAAGGACTCTGTTCCTTCTTCTGTAGAATGAGGCTGCTTCTGCCCCTGTCATGAGGATTGAATGAATTAATGCCTCAAAGCAACACTTGATAAGAACTTTAAAAAGAAATCTCCCAGGGGCGCCTGGGTGGCTCAGTTGGTTAAGTGTCTGCCTTCGGCTTAGGTCATGATCCCAGGGTCCAGGGATCAAGCCCCGCATCAGTGGGGAGCCTGCTTCTCTCTCTGCCGGCTGCCCCCCACTTGTGCTCTCTCTCTCTTTGACAAATAAATAAATAAAATCTTAAAAAGAAAGAAAGAAATCTCCAGCCAAAACTGTAGAGATAAGTAGCTATTAAGAGAACCCTGGTCTGGCTTCCTCTTCTCTAGGCTATTCTCAATTTTATATGGACCTTACTAAGTATCCATACATATACAGCTGATCTTGACATTTCATTTTACTTGATATTGTTTATTACCAGATAGACTAAAAGCCCTCAGTCGATGTTAATGCCTGCCTAAGGATCGTGATGTCAGCTGCAGAATGCAGTTATAAAATACTCTCAGGACTTGTAGACACCACCCGGTTGCCCAAGGTCTCATGGGTACTCTCTTTCCTCAATTATTTACACTCTCTCTCCCTAGGTGCCTAGTCGATATCCCTCCTGGCTCTCTCTCCCGAGTGGATCTGCACATTCACACCCAACTTCCCTCCACCTCTCCTTTTCACACACATGTTCTTCTCAACACGCTCACCCAAAGAGATCTTTCCAACTACGGACACATGCCCTTGACCTTCTGCATCCCAGGGTCCTTCCTTGCTTAGACCCTCGGTAAACAGATTTTTCTGTGCTCACTGAGCCTAAAATATACCCCTACCATTCCAGATCCCCCAAGGATGGTAGTTTTTGCAGCCACGTCCAGTGGGGCAGGGCGCAGACCTATATATAAGTGAGGAGGCTCTGGATACCCGGCTGCCCCTTCCAGGCTCACAGGCTCTCCACCAGTGGTCTGAGGGGGCCAGGGAGTGGACTTCCCCTCTTTCCGGGCCTGGTGGCAGCACAAACAGCCAGGATGCAGTCCAGGACACTTGTGATAGCTGCTCCTTAAGGGGGCAGATGCTCCTGACTTGAGAGGAGGCTTGGCTAAGGGAAGCTGCCTGCCTTTTCCCAGCTCAGGGTCGGGGGAGAATTGAGCTGAATAGGCACCTATTCAGAAGGGCAATGAGCCAAAAATAACTGGGAGCAACAGCATTTCATCTGACAGGCCCAGAAATAGAGCTCATTTCAGAGCACACCAAGGCTACAGAGTGGGTGATTCTGAGACCTTCAGCATTCCCACAGAAATGCGTGGAAAAAGTCCCAGCTCACACAAGCACTTCCAACTCCCCTTTGCACAACTTCTCAAAGCAAGGGTCCCATGAACCCCAAGAAAGGAGTCTGCAGAGTCACAGAGACTTGAGACTCAAAAGATTGGGTCTGGGGACCAGGAGATGAGGATGGTATCTGGTGGAATGTCCTAAGGAAGGAAGGAACAGGAAGTAACTGGTAAATACGGAGGATTCAAAAAAGGAAGAACAGAGATAGGAACAGATTTAGGAAAGCCCAAAGCCTAGGCTTTCTCAATGTTTCATGAGAAAAATGGAAGTACTGAATGCTGAAAAAGGGGTTTTGGTTTTTTGGGGGTTTTTTGCTGGATCCTGAAGGTCATCCTTGGCAGAAAAAAGGCCATGGTTTTCCAGTGGGGATGGGCAGTGTGTTGCCTGACAGCAATCTTCTCTTCTGTTTGTGTTTTCTTCTCTTCTATGTTGATGGAAAAGGCAAATGTCACAGTTCATTTATCTTTATTCCGCATATCTGAAGTTGCAGAAAGGAATGGAGGGAGTGGTAATATACAGAATTCCAGAGAACCAAAAGCCAGGTGCTAACGGGAAGGAGATGGAGAAGATGACACTGAATAGAGAAGGAAAAAAAGGCAGGGAGGTGATAAGGGGGCAAGAAGGAAAGGAAGGATGGAAAGGAAAAAAAATGAAAAAGGAAGATGATGAAGTTGATTTTATTGAGTGACTAGGGCTAAGAACTTTCTATGTACAAGGCATGGGGGCAGTGCCCAGGGCTGATTAAGGAACAACCCCTGCTTTCAAGCCTCTTTCAACCCACTTGAGGAGAATTGGCCAACAAACCGACTAGAATAGGAAGCAGGATTAGCCAGTTGCCTCATGAGGCTGCAGGCGAGAGAGAAAGGACCGGTTGCTTTTTGACCTGAGGTCATGAGGGAAGGCTCTCCAGAGCTGGTGGTATTTGCCTGGGCCCCAAAGGTTTATGTAGGAGGGCAGTGGGCAGAAGGAGATTTCCTCACTCCTATGTAGTGCCCTCCGTGCCCTCTCTTGTAATTCAGAGATCAGGTGTCTCTGCATGGCCAGATCTCTCTACCCGAGACATCCTCGGGACCTAGAAATGTGGTTTCCAAGGGCCCCTGCATGGACTGTGACAGCCCGAAGTTAAGTTTCTACTGGTCCACAGCAAAATAAGACAATGACCCATCGGGAGTTTTTCCACAAACAAATTATATTCAGTTTAAAGGACTTTTGTTTTATTATGATAGTAGGTCCTTCCTAGTTTTTTTGATGATAAAAATACCCTGTCTTTTAGACGAAATAATGTTGATAAAAGACAGCATATTGGGGCGGGGAGTTGTTTGTTTTAAGTATTTTTACTTGGCAAATGAATAGTTGCCCAACTGTATTGGTCCCTGAGATTTTACAGATTTTATTTTTTTTAAAGATTATTTATTTATTTATTTATTTATTTGAGAGAGAGCATGAGCAGGGGGGAGGGGCAGAGGGAGAGGGACAAGCAGACTCCCCAGTGAGCATGGAGCCCGATGCGGGACTCGACCCCGGGACCCTGGGATCATGACCTGAGCCGAAGGCAGAGGCTTAACCGACTGAGCCACCCAGGCGCCCGATTTTACAGATTTTAAACCATTTCAGTGTCTAAGAACTACTGGCCTCGGATGCCATTCTGTGTCCATTGAGGCAAGTGCATTCAGTGAAGGTTGTTCTTTTTCCCTGGCAGCCCTGAACTGACCCCTCCAGGCCTCTGGTCGCTCCTCCCCGTAAGCCTTGTGGAGGGCGGCTGCTGTCCTCTTCTGGGACTGTGTCCTGTTCCGTGGAGTCGCTCTCTCACTGTCTCTCAGAGTGATGGGACACACGGATGCACACGAAGGCAGATAAATACAGCCCCCAGGCACCTTCACAGTTAGGTGGAGCATGAACACTTAATTCAAACCAATAAATTGTAAAGGCAGGAAACGATATTTTCAAATGAACGTTCTTCTTCTGTGATCAGACCACACCCTTCAAATTACTGATACAGACAGCTGGAGAGGAAGCAAGGGCAAAAACTGATTCTGGCTTCTGGACCGAAATGTCACAGACCGCTGTGAATAGAAATCCTGAACTTCTCTCTTTCTGCCCCTCTCCAGTCCGGAATTGATCAGTCAATCCCGCCACCCCCTGCCCTGGGCCACAGAGCAACCTGAACATCCCTTTCCGAGGACCAAACTGTGTTATGGTTAGTCTTCTGCACACCTGCCACTCCCCCCCCGGAAAGGGGTGCCTGCTCACTTTTGGATTCTGGAGGCTTGGGTGGTGCCTGACTCACAGGAGGAGCCCAAGAGAAGCCTAGTGAGTCAGAGATTTGATATACGAGGTTAAAAACAGCCCAGTGCCCTATGGGGTGTCTCCACAGTGACTACAGTCAGGGAAATTCAAACTCATAGCCTTCTAAAACTTCAATTCCATGAATCCTGATTACAAACAACCTGAGGAAACCATTTCGTTCCCTGAAGACCAATGGAGTCTGTGGGCAATGAAGGGGGAGAGAACTCCAGAGAAGCCCAGGAAGACAGGCGGAAATTCCAGAAATATTGTGAAGCCCCATCTTCTGAAACTGGCCAACAATTTTCCTTCCACATACATTAAAATGTATAGTTTATACTCTGACCTGACTTAAAAAAAAAAAAAAGAATATATATATATGTGTGTGTGTATATATATATATGGACACAATCTGGGACAAAGCCACCAAACCTTTCATCCCCTTGGACACCCAACAGACTAAATGATTTTCCACATCACACAGGAGAATTTTAAGTGCTTTGGGTTTATGGAAGTGGGACAGGGTGCTGGAGACATCTGTCAAACAAAGAAACCCTCCGATGCTTTAATGGGGTGGCTACTGGATGACATGGGAGCAGAATGACCCTTTCTATAAGCCAGTGGATCTGGAAATGGGGTCTTCGGACCAGCAGCATCCCCTGGAAACATGCTGGAAAGGCAGCTTTTCAAGCCTCACCCGGGGGGCCAACTGAAGCTGAGACTCTAGTGGGGTTGTCCAGCAATGTGTGTTTCCTAAGTCCTCGCAGCGGTTCGGATGCAGGCTGAACTTTGAGAACCACTGATAGAAGGCATTACCTTGCAGTGAGTGACTCGCAGCCAAGAGCCGGACCCAGGGCCACAGCCCTCAGGTGACCTAAAAAAAGAAAGGGATGACTCAGCTGAGCTGCTGAGTGTGGCGGGGCCCGTACTGAGATGGCTGAGGGCATATCCAGGCATGACCCCCGGGCACCCCATCTTTACTGCCAGCTTCCCCTGCTGCCTGTTTGGACTTGACCTTCGGCGGTGGCACGTCCACACGGCAAGGGCTGGGCGAGGGCCGTATCCTTCCTCTCTCCCAACTGTTATTAGTCACAATAAGCACAAAGCCCCCAGTGCCAAAGGGAAGCTTTTGAGAACTTTCGAAGGTGGGCTAACTGTTTCAGAGCAGCAGCTAGGGGCCCAGGCAGTCGTCTGAACTGCCCCGCTCTTCCCAGAGCACCAGGTGGCCGCAAGCTGGAGGTCTCACGGTCCGGCCGCGCCCCTCGGCCTGGCGGCTGAACCCCTATCCGCGAACAGCCAGTCCCAACCTGGGTCCCCAAGACGGAGGGTGGGCCTGATTTATTTTTAAAAAAGTGTGCACTTCACGAGCCTTACCCTTTCATTTAGGGCTTGGTCCAATTGCATTGACCTAATTAATTCATTTTCTTTTCGGTCCCAAGTGGAAGCCAGGGCACAGGACTGCAAATCCAATGCAAACCCGCTTTGGGCGCCAATACTCTGGACAATTAAAACAAAGAGCGGCGGCGGCGGCGGCGGCGGCGGCGGCACCGCACAAAACCCTTGGGAAACATCCAGAACGTGCCGCGTACCAGCCGGCAGGGCGGAGCGCAACCTGGGTTAAAAACGTGCCCGCAGGGAGGCGGCCCCACCCCTGCAGGTGGACAGGTGGAGGTTGGCAGCGGTCAAAATCCATCCTTAAAGAGCCAGAAGCTGGGCCGCTGCGTGGCGCAACTGCAGGGGGCACACTCGCCCCGCACCCAGCGGGAATGGCGCCCTCGCCCAAAAAGCGACGGAACAAAACCCATTGCACCGGCGGGAACTGGGCTGCGGGACCCTCAGGAGGGGTGGGTGGGAGCGGGAGAAGGCGGGAGGGGCGACTGGAACGAGAAGGGGAAGGGGGGGAGGGAAGGAAAAGACGGGGAGAAAAGGCAGAAAGTGGAAGAAAGACGGGGGTGAGGAAAAGAAAGGCGCGAGTGGGAGACGGGGGAGAGAGAAAAGGGGGCACGGAGGGAGGGGAGAGAGGGCTCGGGGACAGGA